>NC_089790.1:19490000-19517500 GCF_040412425.1 Macrobrachium rosenbergii
TTGCAAATTGGTGTGTTGATCATCTACCCTCCAAACATCAAACATACCAAATTGCTACCCTCTAGCCTTAGTAGTTTTGATTTTATTTAAGCTTAAAGTTAGACATGATCGTGCTTCTGGCAACTCTGTAGGACAGGCCACCACCAGGCCGTGGCTGAAAGTTTCATTGGCCGCGTCAAGAAGCTTCGGCGCATTTTTTACTGGCTTACATGGAGACAAATTATTCTTGCATATATTTACCCGTTTTATTTAACATACTTAGAAACAAAAAATCCTCGTATTAAAATTCGGTATCACCCAATTGTAATTATCATTTCATCTGAGAGAAATTCCGGCCTTATGCCATCATCAATTTTATGCTCCCTGGGAAGGTTATTTCGCGACTTAATTACACCTCGCTAAATCCATAATTACCGTTGTAATTTATATAATTACCATCGCAATTTCAGATGAGATCATCCCTGCTTTTAATCTTAGGACTTTTTTAAAATCTCCCAGCGAAGAGAGCACTTTGAAGTTTTAGTGTTTTTAATCTTCCAGTGAAGAAAACACTGAAATTTCAGTTTTTTTTAATCTTCCAGTGGAGAGAGCACTTTGAAGTTTTAGTTTTTTTTAATCTTCCAGTGAAGATAGCACTTTGAAGTTTTAGTTTTTTTATCTCCAATGAAGAGAGCACTTTGAAGTTTTAGTTTTTTTATCTCCAGTGAAGAGAGCACTTTGAAGTTTTAGTTTTTTTTTTTACCTCAGTGAAGAGAGCACTTTGAAGTTTTAGTTTTTTTTATCTCCATTGAAGAGAGCACTCTGAAGTTTTAGTTTTTTTAATCTTCCAGTGAAGAGAGCACTTTGAAGTTTTAAACTCCATTTCTCTGTATATAGATGGTTGTCATGTGGGAGCGATTGTTTTCTTAATCAGTCGATTTTATGTTTAGCAAAGGATTAAGGCAAATTCCTTTGTGCTGAATCAGCAGCCAATTTCATACAAGTACTTCTTTTTTATACCCTTTCGTTATCATTTTGTTATCCTTTGTTGTGTGAATCCTTAAGGATGTATAAAACTTTTATTTCGAAGTCACTGGGCTTGTATTAGAATCTGGTTAGTGTAGGGTATCACAGAGAGAGAGAGAGAGAGAGAGAGAGAGAGAGAGAGAGAGAGAGAGAGAGAGAGAGAAACTTATTTCGTTTCTGGCACGCGACCACGATCTGAAGTACGAGAGAGAGAGAGAGAGAGAGAGACTTATTTCGTTTCAGGTCCCGGCGACTACGCTCTGAGAGAGAGAGAGAGAGAGAGAGAGAGAGAGAGAGAGAGAGAGAACGATCTGAAAGAGTTGTCGGCTATATAATCCGCTAAGAATTATGGCCCTTTATCGTACAAGCCTTCATCAGACGATACAGTATTATAGATACAGTAACTAACTGTATTCACTAAAGTACAGGACGGCTTGTATCCCTGTAGTGTAGCAGGACGCCCTTTGTTATTGATGCCTTCCTCTGGGGAAGGCCATTGTTGGACAGGCTCTCTCTCTCTCTCTCTCTCTCTCTCTCTCTCTCTCTCTCTCTCTCTCTCTCGTCGGGCAAACAGACACACATTCAGACAGACAGACATTTTCTCTTGGTTGTGTTTTTTTTACAGTAAAAACCGCTGCGCTCCGTTTACATTTTATTATGTGTATATATATGTATATAAATATATACGTACAGTATATACGTAATATATATATTATATATGTATATAATATATATATATACATACATATATATATATATATATATATATATATATATATATATATATATATATATATATATATATAAAATGTATGAGAGAGAGAGAGAGAGAGAGAGAGAGAGAGAGAGAGAGAGAGAGAGAGAGAGAGAGAGAGCGTTCAGCTGACTTGTTTGCTGTAGTATTTGTCGTCTTATCACTGAGTGAAATTTGTAAAATCTTAATTATTTGGCATGCTTTTTAAATCTTGTTGTTCAGTTTCTCTCTCTCTCTCTCTCTCTCTCTCTCTCTCTCTCTCTCTCTCTCTCTCTCTCTCACAGTTGAAGGACCGGTGTTCTACTCTTGACCCTAAAATTAATAGTCTTTCCGGTACCTAAGGAATGAGTTATAGTCTTAGTTATTAGTTTTACTTCTAATATTCCACTAGTCTCTCTCTCTCTCTCTCTCTCTCTCTCTCTCTCTCTCTCTCTCAGTTGAAGGACCGGTGTTATACTCTCGACCCTAAAATTAATAGTCTTTCCGGTACCTAAGGAATGAGTTATAGTCTTAGTTATTAGTTTTACTTCTAATATTCCACTAGTTTCTCTCTCTCTCTCTCTCTCTCTCTCTCTCTCTCTCTCTCTCTCTCTCTCTCTCTCTCTCTCTCTCTCTCTCTCTCTCTCTCTCACAGTTGAAGGACCGGTGTTATACTCTCGACCCTAAAATTAATAGTCTTTCCGGTACCTAAGGAATGAGTTATAGTCTTAGTTATTAGTTTTACTTCTAATATTCCACTAGTTTCTCTCTCTCTCTCTCTCTCTCTCTCTCTCTCTCTCTCTCTCTCTCTCTCTCTCTCTCACAGTTGAAGGACCGGTGTTCTACTCTCGACCCTAAAATTAATAGTCTTTCCGGTACCTAAGGAATGAGTTATAGTCTTAGTTATTAGTTTTACTTCTAATATTCCACTAGTTTCTCTCTCTCTCTCTCTCTCTCTCTCTCTCTCTCTCTCTCTCTCTCTCTCTCTCTCTCTCTCTCTCTCTCTCACAGTTGAAGGACCGGTGTTATACTCTCGACCCTAAAATTAATAGTCTTTCCGGTACCTAAGGAATGAGTTATAGTCTTAGTTATTAGTTTTACTTCTAATATTCCACTAGTCTCTCTCTCTCTCTCTCTCTCTCTCTCTCTCTCTCTCTCTCTCTCTCTCTCTCTCTCTCTCTCTCTCTCTCACACACAGTTGAAGGACCGGTGTTATACTGTCGACCCTAAAATTAATACTCTCTCTCTCTCTCTCTCTCTCTCTCTCTCTCTCTCTCTCTCTCTCTCTCTCTCTCTCTGTGCATTCGAGAGAAGCTTGCGTTTTATGTCCAGGAGTAAGGTGCGTTGTGTCAAAGTTTATTTCCCCTCTCCATTGCCATCTGCTGCCTACTCTTTTCACGTGGTGGACATCTGTGGAGAATTCCTCCGTATTCTGAGGAATTTTCCATTAAGGACAAGAAGAAGAAGAAGAAGAAGAAGAAGAAGAAGAAGAAGAAGAAGAAGACCGTCAAGGAGGGTTTATCTCTAATAGACTTTCTTTTCGTCTTAATTAATTTCAAGAAGTGTTTAATAGATTTTTCACTCATTTCTGTATTCAGGAAGAAGAAGCAGAAGAAAAAGTAGGAAAAGAAGAAAGTCAAGGAGGGTTTTTCTTTCAAAGACTTTAATAGATTTTTCACTTATTTCTGTATTCAGGAAGAAGAAGCAGAAGAAAAAGTAGGGAAAGAAGAAAGTCAAGGAGGGTTTTTCTTTCAAAGACTTTTTTTTTTTTTTCGTCCTAATTTCAAGAAGTGTTGGGCAGCCTGTTTCATTCGCTTGTTGGATAAGGATTAAGAGTAATTCAGAATTATTAATATGTTAATTTATTTTTTCTTTTCAAACAGGTGATCTCTTCTTCCTGTGTTTCCTATTGGTACCTTCTTGTTTTTTTCTTTCTGATGAACACCATAATATTCTTTGGAACCTTGAATTTCAAGTCATTGGCCCCTGTGGTGGGCTTGTTCCATATGAAATAGGGTTCATCTTCCGAATAATAATAATAATAATCATAATAATAATAATAATAATAATAATAATAATAATAATAATAAAGCTACCAGACGGGAATAGCATCAAACACATAGATAAGACAGGATGCAAATTCCTGGGAATAGCAGAAGGAGAGGACATAAAACACCAAGAGATGAAGGATACGATCAGGAAAGAATATATGCAGAGACTTAAGGCGATACTCAAGTCAAAAGTCAACGCCGGAAACATGACAAAAGCCATAAACACATGGGCAGTACCAGTAATCAGATACAGCGCAGGAGTAGTAGAGTGGACGAAGGCTGAACTCCGCACCATAGACCAGAAAACTATGAAACACATGACAGTACACAAAGCACTACACCCAAGAGCAAATACAGACAGTCTATACATAACACGAAAGGAAGGAGGGAGAGGGCTACTAAGCATAGTGAGTGCATCAACATCGAGAGCAGAGCACTGGGGCAATAACTGAAAACCAGTGAAGACGAGTGGCTAAGGAGTGCATGGGAAGAAGGACTGAAAAAAGTAGACGAAGACCCAGATATATACGGAGACAGGAGAATGAACAACAGAACAGAGGAATGGCACGACAGACCGGTGCACGGACAGTACATGAGCCAGACTAAAGAACTGGCGAGCGATGAAACATGGCAATGGGTACAGAGGGGCGAACTCAAGAAGGAAACAGAAGGAATGCTAACAGTGGCACAAGACCAAACCCTAAGAACCAAGACCAAACCCTAAGAACCAGATGTGTCCAAAGAACAATAGATGGAAATAACATCTCACCCATATGCTGGAAGTGCATTATGAAAGACGAGACCATAAACCACATAGCAAGCGAATGTCCGGCGCTTGCACAGAACCAGTACAAAAAGAGGCATGATTCAGTAGTAAAAGCCCTCCACTGGACCTTGTGCAAGTAATAAATGGTACGAACACCAACCTGAGGGAGTGATAGAAAACGATCAGGCAAAGATCCTCTGGGACTGTGGTATCAGAACAGATAGGGTGATACGTGCTAATAGACCAGACGTGACGTTGATTGACGAAATCAAGAAAGTATCACTCATTGATGTGGCAATACCATGAGACACCAGAATAGATGAGAAAGAAAGAAAAAAAAAATTATAAGTATCAAGACCTGAAAATCGAAATAGGAAGGATATGGGATATGCTAGTGGAAATTGTATCCATAACCATAGGAACACTAGGCACGATCCCAAGATCCCTGAAAAGGAATCTGGAAAAACTAGATGACCGAAGTAGCTCCAGGACTCATGCAGAAGAGCGGGCTTCTAGAAACAGCGCGCATAGTGAGAAAAGTGATGGACTCCAAGGAAGCAGGATGCCACCCGAAACCCCACACTGTAAAAACCACCCAGTCGAATAGGATGATGGTGATAAACCAAAAGAAAAAAAAAATATAATAATAATAATGATTAATTGAAAGATAATTTGCCCTTTTCAAATGCTATTGATTTTATTTTTATTTAACATATATTTAAATTTGAAAAACTAATGTCATTGTTCAGACGAATTATAGAGAATAATTCGATAAAAAAAAAACAATAGTTATCCAATAACGTACCATGGTTGTGACATAACCCTCCCCACCCCCCTTCTGCACAGACACAATGACCTCCTCTCATCGAAATTGGTAAATGCATTCTTGAGGCATTTAAGAGCTGCTGATTGCGTTGTCAGAAAAGTCAAGCTTTGGAGAGAGAGAGAGAGAGAGAGAGAGAGAGAGAGAGAGAGAAGCATTTGCCTCTAGTCGTTGCTTCTAATCATTGTTGACGTGTTTAGAAACAATTTGGCAGAAGCAGGTTTGGCTCCATTTTTTCTTTTTGTTTATTTTAAGGGAGGAGGAACTATTGAGATAACAGGAAGCACGTAGTGTTCTTTCCTCGTGAGACATCGATAGGATGAGGAGGAGCAAAATAGGTTATGGATTAGAGGTAAATATTTGTCAGCTTTATATGTAGCCTATATATAGACATATATTGTATATGTAAATTATATATTTTTATATGCATATATAATTTATATATATAATATAAATATATATACAGTATATATATATATATATATATATATATATATATATATATATATATATATATATATATATATATATATATATATATATATATACACACACACACACACACACGTTCAGGATTTTATAATTAAGAAATGATTTAATGCGAGAAATACAATAATATTCCATCCTATAATTATATTGACTCCATCAGTCATATTTTAAAAAAGATTGGTATTTGCACATACTTAAGTACGTTTTTCGAAACCATTTAAAAAAAGGCCGTCAGCTTAACATTCTCGTGTGGCCTGTGTGATTCGCTTTTATTGATTAGTGTGTAATCATTCTAACAGGTAAAACTCTGATTTACGAGTCCTAATTCCTTATCCCTCATCCGTAATCCCTTGTTCTTAATCCCAGTCCATAATCCCCTTATCCCTTATCCTTCATCCCTAATCCCTTATCCCCTTGTCCTCATCCTTTATCCTTAATCCCAATCCATAATCACCTCTTATCCCTAATCTCCATTATCCCTAATCCCTTATCGCTAATCCCTCATCCCTCTTCTCTTATCCCTAATCCCTCATCCCTCTTCTCTTATCCCTCGTGTAAGGTTGACGATACAAGAATATACAGGTGGAGTTTGTGGGTGGCCTCGTCACTTGTGATGACTTCGCGGGCGGGCGGTGAGGGCATCGGGAGGTAGCACAAGTGGGCGTGTGTTTGTCAGCGGCAGTGTTTTGGGGATTAAGAGGATGTGAGGATGTGTGTGTGTTTGTGTGTTTGTATGTGTGGGCGGTGTTTGTTGCCCTTTCGGTTGTTACTGAGGTTTACGTTTGTTTTCTTTACGGATAGGCGTGAAATTGTTGCACTCAGTGTTGGTGAAGTTTCGTTTAAAACAAGATTACCAGCTTCCTTTTTTTTTTTTATCTTATTGTTTTCCGTTTGCATTAATGGAAATTGGCTCCAGTCCCACGCCGCTAAGCGTACAGTACTTCCTAAGCTGAGGGATGTATTGTCTTGATCACTTCACAGTAGATTAAATACTATTACTTTATGATAATAGGTTGTATACTGTGACTTTATCATAATAGATTAAATACTTTTACTCTATCATAATAGATTTAAGACTATTGCTTTGTTACAATAGATAAATTAAATACTTTTACTTTGTCATAATAGATTATATACTATTACTCTTTAATACCAATAATTAACTGAATTTTGCTGCTGGTTAATTGTTTATTCCGTTTTGCCTGATGAGGACGTATGCAGATGCCTCATTGCTCCGGGGTCATTTAAGAAAAGTACATTTCAAAAGAGAAAAAGAATAGAATGTAATTGGAAGGAAATTTCTAATTATCTCTTTTTGAGGGGACGGTTGTAGGCCTATAGGGCTACGGGCTCTGGCTGTAACCAGAGCAGAGTATATGAAATCAGTTCGACCCTTCACAAGATTGGGCATTGGTGGTTGACCCTTGAGTGAGCTATATATTAAGAAAAAGTGCCATAGAGTGATAGTAATTCCCTTATCTATTGAACACATTCTATAGTGCTAAGTTAAGTATACCTTAGTTTAACCAGATCACCGAACTGATTAACAGCTCTCCTAGGGCTGGCCCGAAGGACTAGACTTATTTTACGTGGCTAAGAACCAGTTGGTTACTTAGCAACGGGACGTACAGCTTGTTGTGGAATCCGAACTACATTATAGCGAGAAATGAATTTCTATCACCAGAAATAGATTCTTCTAATTCATCATTGACCGGCCGGAGAATCGAACGCGGGTCTAGCAGAGTGCTAGTCGAGTACGATATCGACCCGTCCAATAAGGAACTTTCTTGGTCTAGATAAGATTATTGAAGGAGGAAATACCATCTAAATGTTAAGAATATGTCATATTTTAAATGGCAATGTAGACAACTTTATGAGATACATTTACAAGACTGCCGACCTTGGCGGACAGAACAAGGGGTAACGTAGCTTGGCCTGCGTTCCGTGGCTGATTGTAATCGGGTACTGTGATTTCTAGTTCAAAGGGACACTGAACGAAATAACATGTAGAAAAGGATAGATAATATGACAGAGGGCGTTATGGCAAAGCGAGAGGTGTTTGTAGTAAAAGTGGCGGCAGCGTCTGACTGAACGCATTGTCTTGGATCAAGCCGAGTTCAAGAGGGAAAAGGGGAAGCTCTCTCTCTCTCTCTCTCTCTCTCTCTCTCTCTCTCTCTCTCTCTCTCTCTCTCTCTGATAACTAATATTCCTCTCACTCTCTTTCTTTTAGCTGCATCAGTGGTGCAGTATTTTCTCTCAACTGTAATAGCATTCTCTCTCTCTCTCTCTCTCTCTCTCTCTCTCTCTCTCTCTCTCTCTCTCTCTCTCTCTCTCTCTCGCGGCTTAGTTTCCAGGCAAGGGATCTTTCCTAGATAGCGACCCCCAAGGGTTTTAACCCGGTATGTATCCACCTTTGCGGCGTGGCGTTTAGTACAAGCCCGTTGAGGATGACCGAAAAAACATAAGCAAAAGACTCGAAATGTCGTAAAAATAATGACCCCAAAGAAATATTAGTCCTGGATAACGACCCCCGAACTTTGATGGGGGTCACTATCTGGGAAAGATCCCAGGCAAGATAGAAAGAAAGAGGATATTCATATGACCTCTCTTGGCAGAGATCGAATATTCACCATCTCTGATTCACGTTCATCTTTACCCTTTTAACAAAATGATTGCGGGCCCATGGCTCACCGATGCGTCAGCCCAGGGTATATAGATTCGTCAGCCCTCACGTATACCCAGAGAGTCCTGCATATGCCCAGGATCCAGAGGGTATACCGTCCGCACATGCGCACGTCTCGCAACAATCTTCAATAGGGTCAAGAAAGTACGAGGGTCGTCGATTTTTTCATATTTTTCTTTGATCGGTTTCAAGTGGTTGATGGCTCCTTTTTTTTTTTTTATGGATGCTGATGTCATCTGTTTCACTTTTCATATGTACCTCCTCCTCCTCCTCCTCCTCCTCCTCCTCCTCCTCCTCCTCCTCCTCCTCCTCCTCCTCCTCCTCCTCCTCCTCCTCCTCCTCCTCCTCCTTCTTCTTCTTCTTCTTCTTCTTCTTCTTCTTCTTCTTCTTCTTCTTCTTCTTCTTCTTCTTCTGTGCTTCACGACAAGGCACATTTTTATCAAGGACCAAAGAATGTGTATACGATGAGGTGATTGTCGCGTAATAATAATAATAATCGCAGAAAACTGAATATTTGCTTTAGATCCATTTCTCCAATACTAATAGTTTGGCTTCAAAAAGGGCACTCTCATATTTTATGTCAGTTATGCTGACCTCTGTAACTTGTTTCCTTAAACTGTGTAGAACACTTTTGTAATATTCTTTTTGTACGTGCATTGCTAACGTTGTTATATTATTCCAGAAACATATACATTATATATATATATATATATATATATATATATATATATATATATATATATATATATATATATATATATATAATAAATATATATGGTGTTTAGGTGATATTTGATTTTGCATAATCTTATTGTTATTAAATTATTTGCCAATAGATCCTACATATATGCTTGTATGAAATTTATTCCAGAAACATATATATATATACAGTATATATATATATATATATATATATATATATATATAGTTTAGGTGATATTTGATTTTGCATAATCTTATTGTCATTAAGTTATTTGCCAATAGATCCTACATATATGCTTGTATAGAATTTAGATTCAGACTTTTGAATTGAACGTTCGACATTCATCTCGATATATAATAATTAGAAAATATATTCCTTTAAAATCCTATTTCCGTAATTCAGCAAAGGGATTACGTGCCACACGAAACGAATATAGCTGGAACCAGTGTACTTTTAAGACTTAATGAGCAGTGGAGGCAGGAAGACGATGCTTACGTTGAAAACATCACGTTTTTTATGCTCTAAAGACCGTCGACACCAAGCCTTATGAGCCCTCTTAACTAGGGACATCTCGTCCCGTTCATTAGGGCTCTAGGGAAAGTATTGCTAGGGATTGCTTCATTGGATTAGGGGAGGGGAGAGGGAAAGAATTTGTACAGCTGAAATAGCTTCCACCACAGAGCATCTCCTTGAGGAAGAACTTACTGTCCTGATAGCCCACTTCAAGTTGGCCGGAAGGTTTGAGGGCCAGCAATAAAGTGGCTTATTGGTGATTACTGTTTTGTTTGACTGTTATTTGTGGCGTTGCGTTTCTCTTTTCGTAAGACTTCCATTGTTTATTTTGAACCCGTCTCAGAAGACTTCAGAGTAAGTCCGAAGTCCCCATTTTGAAAACGATTGATGATTTGTGGTTGAAAAGCCCTCAGAGTAAGTCCCCATTTGGAAAACGATTAATGATTGATGATTGAAAATTTTAATGACTGATTGAAAACGATTAATGATTGAAAAGCCTTCAGAATAAGTCCCTGTTTTGAAAACTGGCTTCCCAGTTCAGATGAGTGGATTCTGTGACTACACACAAACACACACACACACACACATATTCATATATATATATATAATATACTGTATGCATGTATATACTATATATGTTGTATGTATGCATATGTATATGCATGTATGTATGCGTGTGTAGTGTATGTATGTATGTTTCCATCCAGGATCCAAAACTGAAAATTAATTGAATTGCAAAAATCCTGACTTTCGATTCCGAAGCGGAGAATGTCAACGATGCTGTGTAGCCTCGGGCTCTGTATATAATAGGAGGGATATTGATGTCGACTGGCGTCGCTCTTGTTTACGAAGGCCGTCGGGAGCGGGGATCGGTGTCAAGTGTCCCTGTTGTAATGAAGGATCTCCTCTTTTTGTCCTCGGCGGATGCGAGAGACGTGTCCTTTTCATTGTTGCTCGTTGTATACGACATGGGGGCGTTGGGGGGATCAGGTTCGAGGAACGGTCCTATTTAGCTCTCTCTCTCTCTCTCTCTCTCTCTCTCTCTCTCTCTCTCTCTCTCTCTCTCAATTAATGGTATCACGGGCTTATTTTTCATGAAGAAGGCATTCAAAGTATTCTTATACTGGCTCTCTCTCTCTCTCTCTTATTCTTTCCGTCTCTTTAAGACTTTGGCCTGGAGATTTTTTTATTCATATTGACTAACCTTTGTGGAATAATTTATAGAGTATTTATAGGATATGTGCTGTTATGATTTTTTTATTATGCACATTATTAGTAAATTTATTTTTTTTGAAAAATGAATTGTCATTTCCCACCGCAAAAAAAAAAATTAATAAATAAAAATTGAACAAAAATTAAAAGAACAAATCTTAATAACAAATGATTTTTTCCCCCTTCCTTCTCGACCCCACGCCTTGGGTATAGCCCAAGCATCTGTAATAACAGGTGGGATGAGGGCGGCAGATGGATGGGTGGCGAGTGAGGTTGGTCACGGGACAGCAGCTCTCTCTCTCTCTCTCTCTCTCTCTCTCTCTCTCTCTCTCTCTCGTTTGATTCGTTGGCTGTCAGGTTTTTGTGGCATTAATGCAATAACTGGCTTTTGTGGGCTTATATAATTCTCTCTCTCTCTCTCTCTCTCTCTCTCTCTCTCTCTCTCTCTCTCTCTCTCTCTCTCTCTCTCGTTTGATTCGTTGG
This sequence comes from Macrobrachium rosenbergii, assembly GCF_040412425.1. NCBI lineage: Eukaryota > Metazoa > Arthropoda > Malacostraca > Decapoda > Palaemonidae > Macrobrachium > Macrobrachium rosenbergii. Next base: position 19,501,462 of record NC_089790.1, read on the forward strand.
CTGTCAGGTTTTGTGGCATTAATGCAATAACTGGCTTTTGTGGGCTTATTAATCTCTCTCTCTCTCTCTCTCTCTCTCTCTCTCTCTCTCTCTCTCTCTCTCTCTCTCTCTCTCGTTTGATTCGTTGGCTGTCAGGTTTTTGTGGCATTAATGCAATAACTGGCTTTTGTGGGCTTATATAATTCTCTCTCTCTCTCTCTCTCTCTCTCTCTCTCTCTCTCTCTCTCTCTCTCTCTCTCTCTCTCTCTCTCTCTCATCAGAACGTACATTAAAAATTTTTCCAATTTTCGTAGCATTTCACAGGAAATCACTTTCATGTTTGTTTGTGTAAAAAGTCAAAATCTACGAGATTACCGTAGGAAATAGATAAAATCTACGAGATTACCGTAGGAAATAGATAAAATCTACGAGATGACCGTAGGAAATAGATAAAATCTACGAGATTACCGTAGGCGATAGACAAAATCTACGAGGTTACCGTAGGCAGTAGATAGGAGGTAGACAAAATCTGCGAGATTACCCCAGGAGATAGATCAAATCTACGATATTATCGTAGGCGATGGACAAAATCTACGAGATTGCCGTAGGAAATAGACAAAATCTACGAGATTACCGTAGGAAGTAGACAAAATATACGAGATTACCGTAGGTGATAGACAAAATGTACGAGATTACCGTAGGCGATAGACAAAATCTACGAGAATACCGTAGGAAATAGACAAAATCTACGAGATTAACGTAGGAGATAGACAAAATATACGAGATTACCGTAGGCGATAGACAAAATCCACGAGATTACTGTAGGCAATAGATAAAATCTATGAGTTTACCGTAGGAAATAGACAAAATCTGCGAGATTACCGTGGGAGATAGATCAAATCTACGAGATTACCGTAGGAAATAGACAAAATCTACGAGATTACCGTAGGCGATAGACAAAATCTTGGAGATGACCGTAGGCGATAGACAAAATCTTCGAGATTAGCGCAGGAAATAGACAAAATCTACGTGATTACCGTAGGAAGTGGACAAAATCTACTAGATTAACTTAGAGATAGACAAAATCTACGATATTACCGTAAAAAATAGACAAAATCTACGAGATTACCGTAGAAAATAGACAAACTGTTATAAAACAGACAAAATCTACCAAATCCACGAATTAAATTTGGATTAGAGAGAGAGAGAGAGAGAGAGAGAGAGAGAGAGAGAGAGAGAGAGAGAGAGAGAGAGAGATATGACGGTAGAATGAAATCTCATTATTATATACAAATGAATTTAAAATGTACGCAACATGATTCTCATTCAGAGAGAGAGAGAGAGAGAGAGAGAGAGAGAGAGAGACAGAGAGAGAGAGAGAGAGAGAGAGTCTACACAACATGATGTTAGTAGGCAAAGTTCTAAGATGACCAAGTCTCTCATTTTACAAAGTAGTTCCGTGAAGAAAAGGACAGACGTATTTATCCTTTTTTTATCATGTAGGCAGTGAATAAGTTTCTTCTTGCCAAAGTAAATATCCAGATCTTGAGTCTTCTTTTTTGTATTTTCGTAACCCTTTGGTTCTTCAGCCTCTTAGTTCCGTATGGTGTCCTTTACTGAAAGTATGACGTCATTGCTATGAGTGTGTCTGTGTCGACCTCATTGAGATACTTAAACTTTAAGTTTTCTGTACAAGGAAACTATTATGGAGACGACTTATTTGTCTGTCCGTCCGCACTTTTTATGTCCGCCCTCAGATCTTAAGAACGACTAAGGCTAGGGGGCTGCAAATTGGTATGTTGCTCATCCACCCTCCAATCATCAAACTTTCCAAATTGCAGCTCTCTAGCCTCAGTAGTTTTGATTTTATTTAAAGTTAAAGTTAGCCATGATCTTGCGTCTGGCACCGCTGTAAGAGGCAATAACACAGGCCACCACCGGGCTGTGGCTGAGAGTTTCATACAGCATTATACGCTGTACAGAAAATTCAGTTGCGCCGAAGAAACCTTGGCGCATTTTTTACTCGTTTGCTTCTTGATGTCATGTATGACCTTCACGATATGTATGACGTCATGATATCATTTATGACCTTTATAAAGCAGAAAGACTTTATGCAAACGAGGGTCTGTGACCTTTCTTGTGTTTGTCTCGGTTTTATCAACGTATCCTCTTTCGTGACCTTTCCAAGGTTGGATGTATTTGATATTGGTTCTGATGAGTTTTTGACTCTCTCTCTCTCTCTCTCTCTCTCTCTCTCTCTCTCTCTCTCTCTCTCTCTCTCTCTCTCTCTTCTCGACTTGAAAAGCCAGCAGCCTCGTCGTGGTATTTCATTGTGTGAACCTTCTTTGATTATAAAGTTTACTTTATGTGTTTATATACTGTTAACATTTGCACGCGCATGAGCACATTATATATATATATATATATATATATATATATATATATATATATATATATATATATATATATACATATACACATACACACACATTTACATATATTCAGCAATAAGTCGTTACTCTACCGAGGGTGGCTCTTAAGAAAAAACAGTGTTTAGTGCAACAGTCATAATTAAACTTCTGAATCGTGGATTAATCTATTATGGAGTTAAACGTCCACATTATCCGCTTCATACACGTACGCAAGGCTCATCAGCAGCACATCGAATCTCCCATACACACATATACTGTATGTATACATACATACATTAATACATAATATTTGTGCCCCCCACCATCGATAACAACAAGTTTTTCGTATTGATGGTCGTTGTTTTTTTTTTATAGCTCTTGATTTTTCTTTCTTTTAGGGCGAGGATTAAGCTAATGAAGAGTGAGTAAAAGCCAATTTGGAATAATTTTCACTTTCATTATTTTTACATTGTCACTCGCACATCTGAGTCATTTTATTGCTATATATTCCACCCAGTGACTCACTCCGTTAGTCATTGGCAGACATTTTCGAGTCTCTCTCTCTCTCTCTCTCTCTCTCTCTCTCTCTCTCTCTCTCTCTCTCTCTCTCTCTCTCTCTGAATTATCGTTGAAGTGAGGACGTGGAACCACGGATGAAAGGAGAATATTGGAACGTGCGGGTAAATTAATCTCTTTTAAAAGACTGGTCGAGAGATGCCATCTTTTTTTCTTGTTAATGCTTCTTTTGTCGACCATAACGATTGCGGTTAGGCTTATCTGAATGAATTGCTTCCTTTGCCTCGATAAGAAGTTAGTAGAAACTGTATTCGGGAAATTCAGTGGGCGATCTCCCTCCCCCTCCCCCCCAATCCTCTCAGTTATATTTTGGGATATGGCAACACTAAGCGATGACTGTTATTAGCTGATCTCTCAAAATCTTTGTTTATGTTCCGTTTTCTATATTTTTTCCTGGGGAGTTTTGTTTTTGTAATTCTCGTTTTCTATGTCGCCTGCAGCGTCCTTGCTGCTGATATCGTGTAATTAAACGTTTTCATATAGTAATTTCCACATGTTTAAAGTGTTTAGATTCATTTGAGATTAATGTAATGCTTCATTATAAATTGCTGAACCAAGGAATTGTCTCGGTCAGAGTCGTTTTGACCATATGATGCCCATTATACTGATGCTGCTGACCTTTTTTGTGACAATTAACAGCGTGTGTTGGTAATATAAGTTTCCTCATAAATATTCTACTACTACTACTTCTGCGGGTACTGAGAACTTTTTAATAACCTCAGTCTTTCATCCCTTTGAAAGGCGGGAATGATATTTGCTTCAGTGAGGTGTTAAACTTGAAAGGGAAATCTCCTTTAGGGACCAGTCAGAATTTGCTTATACATTTTGGATATTGTGTTGGGATAACTGCGTCTTATTTGATGCACTTATTTTTAATTGATCGATAAAGCTTTTTTTACGTAATTTTTAAATTTATATTTTATGTAATTTTGTAAAATTTATATTTTATGTCATATTTTATATAAAACGATACCATTTGCGTGTGTAATCGCCGGGGGAAGGGATATTAAAACATATGTGCTCTCTCTCTCTCTCTCTCTCTCTCTCTCTCTCTCTCTCTCTCTCTCTCTCTCTCTCTCTCTCTCTCTCTCTCTCTCTCACAGATTCATCGTGTTTCAACTTCATTTACTGCTCTCTCTCACAATCAAATTCTATTCTGTGTTTAATTTAATTTAGCTCTCTCTCTCTCTCTCTCTCTCTCTCTCTCTCTCTCTCTCTCTCTCTCTCTCTCTCTCTCTCTCTCTCCTTCGTCTACGTTCATGACTTAACCCGTCTCCCAATTCGTTTCCTCGAAGTCAATTCGAGGGCGAGGACAGATAGGGAGGAAACGATGTTTACAGAAGTGCCACTTGAAGGGCTCCCACGGTGGTGGTGCCAGTTCACTCGAGGAAGGACGAAGCGTTTTTGGGAGATCTGTCAAGGATTGGGTCCTTGGGGTCTCTCTCTCTCTCTCTCTCTCTCTCTCTCTCTCTCTCTCTCTCTCTCTCCTTCATAAGCGACGGTTCTTTATTTGTACGAAGGGAGGTTTTTGGTTTTATAATGCCTTGAATATTTTGTTTGGTGTGATTATGTAAAGTGTGTATATATTGGTCGTATCTTATTATTATTATTATTATTATTATTATTATTATTATTATTATTATTATTATTATTATTATTCAGAAGGTGAACCCTATTTATATGGAACAAACCCACCAAAGGGGCCATTGTCTTGAAATTCAAGCTCCTAACGGGTGTTCATTTGAAAGAAGCAACAGAAGGTAATCGGAAATACAGGAAGAAAAAATCGCTTATTAACCAAGAAAAAAAAATAAATTAACAAATAAATAAATAAATAAATAAATAGATAAAAATGCAAGTAAATTACCAAAATACAAAGAGAGTTGTATTAGGGTAGTAATGCATTGCATCTTCGCTTGAACTTCTGAAGTTCCAGTTGCACGACATCCTCTGAAGGGAGGCTGTTCCACAGTCCAGCGGTGTGAGGGATAAAGGACCTCTGGGACTGAGAAGTTCGACAGCGAGGCACATTACCGCACATTGGTGATTTTGTCCAGCAAATCTGGTCGATCAGGGATCAGTTGCGAATGTGAAAAATCCCTTAAGATGCAACTCATGAAAAATTGACAGAATAGAGACCATCCGTGGCTGGTCGAAGTTATAACTGCTAGTGTTAGGAAACAGTAACCTACCACTACGAACCGTTCTATCTAAAAGAGATAAATCTTTGAAGATTCCGGGATAATAGTTTTAATATGAATGAATTAAGACGCTTTCAGGACATACTTAACTAATATAGAAAAGTCTGCTATTTCATTGAATTTTCCTTCGTGTTAGACGCTACTGTCATGTCAGTAATAAAGCAAGAATCTGGTAGTGTAGTTGCGCCCTTCTAAGCTTAGAGTGAATACGTGTAACGTGTTTTTTTTTTTTTTTTTTTTTTTTTTAAGAAAAACTTCCTCCTCCAACGTATTTCACTTCGTGTTAGACGCTGTTTTCATGTTAATAATATGGCAAGAATCTGGTAGTGTAGATGCGCCCTTCTAAGCTTAGAGTGAATACGTGTAACGTGTTTTTTTTTTTTTTTTTTTTTTTAAGAAAAACCTCCTCCTCCAACGTATTTCACTTCGTGTTAGACGTTTATTTCATGTCAGTAATATGGCAAGAATCTGGTAGTGTAGATGCCCTTCTAAACTTGAGTGAATACGTGTGACATTTTTTTTGTTTAAGAAAAACCTTCTACTTCAATGTATTTGACTTCTTGGTAGACGCTAATTTCATGTTAGTAATACAGCAAAAATCTGATAGTGCAGATTCGCCCTTCTAAGCTGAGAGTGAATATGTGTAACGTGTTTTTTTTTGGTGGGGGGGGGTAAAGAAAAACCTCCCTCAGCGTATTTGACGTCGTGTTCGACGCTCTTGTCTCGTCAACAATATAGCAAGAATGTAGTAGTGTAGATGCCATTCAAAACTTAAAGCGAATACGTGTAACGTGTATTTTTATTTGTAAAAAAATTGCTTCTTCAACTTTTTTTTTTTATCGCAAATCCACCAGGGGAGTCTGGCTTATTTACCGGGACACTAACGGCACTCGGGGGTTGGGGAAGGGGGAGATAGAACTCATATCGTAAACACCTCTTAAATTAAGTGTTCGGTGGTTGCACCTCTTCCACGCTGTTGACGAAAGGGAGGGAGATTTCTCGAATATGTCTTCGAAATGGCCCGGTTTAGGAGGGGCCTTTTACCCCCTTCTTCGACATCCTGTCGTTAAATTTGTTGCAGTCCGGGTACTCAAGCGAAGATGCTGTGCATTGCTATCCTGAAACAATCCGCCTCGTATTTGGATATTTTATTGATATTTTTATTTGTTTATCCAATAATTTATTACCTAATTTTTTCCCTTTTCTAATGACTGGTGTCTTCTTTCTCTATTTCAAACTATCTTCTGTAACTTCTTTTAAAAGAACACCATATTCTTTGGAAGTTTGAATTTCAAGTCATTGGCACCTGTAGACTTATTTCTTTTGAAAAGGGTTCATCTTCTGAATAATAATAAAAATGATAATGATCGTGTAAGTTTTTGGAGACATTATGGGTTTCATCAGGTACTTGGTAATGTATCACATATTAACATACACACACATACACGCAGACAAACACACATCATTGTAAAAAAAAAAAAAAAAAAGATGCCATTCGAGTTGATTCCGTGTTTGTTTGGCATTCCTGGTCAACAGGATGTAATCTCATTTAGAGAGAGAACTGTGTCGAGTTTATCCTCCCGCCTTATCCAAGAACGACGGCGTTTATCTTGGCGATTTTTGTGTCCCTGTAGGTAAAGCTTGTATACTCTCCTTCTCCCAGTTGTTATACGAGAAAGTCCTCAGGAGGTTTTAAAGATCAGCGAAAAGAAATGCCTCGGGATCTCTTCAAATTTCAAGCACAGATGCAATGCATTGCTACCGTTATACTATTCCCCTTGCATTTTAATACATTTTTTCTGTTTCTTAATTTGGTTTTTATTTTTTAATAAGTGAGATCTCTTCTTCCTGTATTTCTCTTTACCTCCTTGTGGTGGGCTTGTTCCACATGAATAGGGTTTATCTTCTGAATAATAGTAATAGTAAAATAATCGTGTCCGGTGTAACTTGTATTAAGTATTTCGAACTTTCCTTTCGTAGTATAGCCATTGATTCAGTTCCTGTCAGTTTTTCCAACAGCAGCAAGACTTTGACACAGACAGTTGGCTTAGAAGAAGTAGTTAAAACGCATTCACAGTGAAATGTGTTGGAGTAAACTTCTAAAGTTGTAGGGAAATAAAACAACCTCTTGGATTCTAAACTTAGAAATGACAGACACGAGAACGCAGCCATGCGTAGAACAGAAGACGATTATAGACAAGACAGAATTGATGAATGGTAGGCAAAGAGGAGAAACAGTAGGAGAAGGAGTAGAGAATCAGTGGAAATTCAAGAAGAAATAAACACAAGGGGGGCCCCCATTTACGAAGTGTACCCAAAAGTCAAGCAAATATTGGCAAAAAACGGAAGTGTTTGGTATCACCAGATGCCTGTTGGCGCTCCTCTATACTTGTGTATAGAGGTGAATGGGAACAGATGATATCAGTGGAGATGGGAAGGGTAAGAAAGAAGGAAGAGAAGAGAGGAGGAAGAGGAGGAGGAGGAGAAGAAGACCCGAGAGTGATTAAGGAACGACAGTTATGTGTCTGTCGTACAGGTAAAGTATTGAGGCAAGAATACTCAGGCCTCTTGACAGTATACCCCGTTCGGCGGTGCAGGTGCGAACGTCTAAGGCGAAAATAAAGAAGGGCTGAAAGGGAGAAACGTTGGCTTGTGGAATACTTGAGCTGGGCGAAATTCTCTCTCTCTCTCTCTCTCTCTCTCTCTCTCTCTCTCTCTCTCTCTCTCTCTCTCTCATATATGTATATATATATGTTTGTGTGTGTATGCATGTGTATATATAGAAAAGGACGGTATTCCTAATTCCTCTTGTGGAATACCTGAGCTTGGTGAAATTCTCTCTCTCTCTCTCTCTCTCTCTCTCTCTCTCTCTCTCTCTCTCTCTCTCTCTCTCTCTCTCTCTCTCTCATATGCATGCATATGTATATATAGAAAATGACGGTATTTTTAATTCCTCAGATATGGGTGAGCCTAAACCTTTACTGTTCATTGTAATATTATTTTCACCAGTCTTATTAAATTAAATGGATAAAAACTAATACAATAACAACCTCTTATGATTCGTCACTGACCTGTGGTTAAAGGTATCTTGAGACCTCTGTAATTTGTACCAATCAGGAGAGTGATCGATGCCTCCCCTTACGTGGTGAGTCATATAGTGCTCTCGCCAGAAGCGATTGTTCTCTCTCTCTCTCTCTCTCTCTCTCTCTCTCTCTCTCTCTCTCTCTCTCTCTCTCTGTCCTGGTGGGCTTAATAAGCCTTTTATGCTGTCAATGTCTGAAGGGGGCGTTTGAAGTGACGATTATTCTCCTCTTCACCGGTGGCTTAAGACTTATTTTTTTCTTTCTTTCTTTCTTTCTTTTTCTTTCAATCTTTCTTTCTTTCTGTCTTTTCCTTTCTTTCTTTCTTCCCATTGCTGAAGTAAGGGAAAAGGACATTGAATCGGTAGCGCTGTGATTTGCTCAAAAGTCTGGAATAAATTAGTTTTATTTATCTTGCTTTAAAACATGAATGTTTGACAATTCTTTGCTACTTGCTCTTATTAAAGGTATAGGTAGAAAGATCATGATATTGAAGATTTTTGAAAATGTTATTTAGAAGAGGCTGCTTCATTAATGTGAAAAGAGATTTAGTCTTAAGCTACTGCATATCTCGAAAAACGATGATTTTCCTTCAGGCTAGTGCTCTGGCCTTTGAAAAAATATATTGATAAATGAGTGGATTCAAACCCTTTATCCTTTTCGTAACAAACCTTGTTTTCTGTTTTTCATTGCTATTCAACTTACTTGGTTCCCATACGAATTTCTCTGTTTATAGGGTATTTTTTTTAGATTGTGCATGTCCTGTGTACTGAGCGGCTTACCCTGTAGGGGTTCTTCGGCAGGTAGAATTCTGCTTTTCCAACCGTGGGCTGCAACTTCGCTGATAAGTGGTAATTAGGCCCTGAAGTTAAGTATATCTTAGTTTAACCAGACCACTGAGCTGGTTAACAGCTCTCCTAGGGCTGGCCCGAAGGATTAGATTTATTTTACATGGCTAAGAACCAACTGGTTACCTAGCAACGGGACCTACAGCTAATTTGTCCAGAGCCATAAACTCTCTGGTCAGTTCAGCATTGTGTGAAAGGTAAATGTTAAGGAGTTTATGCTGTCAAAAGTGTCTTTTATCGTTTATATGTATAACTCCACCTACTTCTGCGACTGCGCCAGGATCCACACGCCATCTCCCCACTCTATATCTAATTTTGCGTCCTATATTGTGCCACCAGGATTTACTTGTCAGCTTTTACTATCTTTTTAGACTTTTATGGGGTCTTTGTAAGGTTTGATTAAAGGAGAAACGTTTTTAAACACCTTCGTCTGATCAAAGACTTAAGAGAAGAGCAGCAGAATATTTTTTGTAGACTTAGAGAACAGTAGAACAATTTTGCGTTCAGGGTTCTTGCTAGATTTTTATGGGACCTTTGTAAAATCAAATGAAAGAGAAACGTTTTTAAATAGCTTGTCTGGTCGAAGACTTAAGAGAAAAGCAATAGAGCATTTTTGAAGACTTAAAGAAGAACAGTAGACCATTTTAGAGAAGAACAGCAGAACATTTTTTGAATATAGCGATCTCTTTAGACTTTTATAGGACCTTCGCAAGGGTAAATTAAAGAAAAACGTTTTTAAACACGTTGTCTGATCAAAGACTTAAGAGAAAAGCAGTAGAACATTTTTCGATGACTTAGAGAAGAACAGTAGAACATTTTTCGATGACTTAGAGAAGAACAGTGGAACATTTTTCGATGACTTAGAGAACAGTAGAACGTTTTTCGATGACTTAGAGAAGAACAGTAGAACATTTTTCGATGACTTAGAGAAGAACAGTAGAACATTTTTCGATGACTTAGAAAAGAACAGTAGAACATTTTTAAACATGAGGCTTGCTAGCCTTTAGACAGACAGACAGACAGGTAGGTAGGTAGGTAAATTGACGAAAATTTATTGGGCGGAAAAGTATGGCATTTGGGAGAAGGAGCTTTGTGGGGTAGGGTTGAGAACAGGGTGAATTGTCATAAAATTATGAGGTGGAACCCTTTCTGTACCTTTTTTCCCCCCCTTCCTCTCCATTTTCTCCCCCTCCCATCTTTCCCCACCTTTCTCTCCTTCCCTCTTTTTCCCCTTCCCATAATTCTCCTTCCTCTCTCTACCACTTCGTCTTTCACCTCATCTTTCCCCTCTATTCTCCCCCCTCCAGTCTTTCCGCTTCCTCTCTTTTCCCCTTCGTCTTTCACCCTCATCTTTCCCCTCTATTCTCCCTCCTCCAATCTTTCCTCTTCCTCTTTTCCCCTCCCATCTCTCCCCTCATCGCCTTCTCCATCCCCTCTCTTTCACATTCCCCTCTCTCCCCTTCCTCTTTCCCCTCCCCTTTTCCCATCTTTCCCCTTCCTGTAATTCCACTTCCCCTCTTTCTCCTTTCGTCTCCCCTACCCGTCTTTCCCATTCCCCTATTCTCCTTACCTTCTCCCCCCCCCTTCCCATGTGTCCCCTTTGATCGCCTTTAGATTTAGACCCTGTCTTACTTTCGCACGTGGCTCTTCTCCTGTTTGCGTATAGGGTTGAGGGAAAAGAGAGCCACTCTGTGGCACTGTCGTGGCACTGAGCCACTGAGCCACTTTGCTGGGTTTGGATTTTAGGTTCAGTTCACTTTTTTATTTATTTCTATTTTATTTAATTTTATTTTATTTTTTGTTTGATTTCTCATTGGGTGCGTTTCTATGGCGGTGCATTTTTCGGTTGACTAATGTAAATTCATATTTAAAGTCTTTGGGGTTTCAGTTTCATTATGTTTTATTATATATTTTTGTTTCATTGGGTGCGTGTCTCTGGCGTTGCGTTTTTCAATTGACAAGTAGTTTAAATTGATTATGTAAGGCTTCCGGGTTCATGTTGGCCCCTTAAGTATGATTAACGAATCCATATGGCTGCGGAATGTTATCTAGATTGCGTGTTTTAAAACATATTCTCTCTCTCTCTCTCTCTCTCTCTCTCTCTCTCTCTCTCTCTCTCTCTCTCTCTCTCTCTCTCTCTCTCACAGAAAATGTATGGCTTGGAATTGAGAAATTGAAAAGCCACAGAATAATCAAAAGTGTGATGAGATAACGGGGTTAATTACTTTAGACTCTCTCTCTCTCTCTCTCTCTCTCTCTCTCTCTCTCTCTCTCTCTCTCTCTCTCTCTCTCTCTCTCTCACAACAGGTCCACTGGTAGGCATAAGCTCACGTTGGGTGTCATACTGGTAGTGGACTTTTAATCTTGAAAAATGGCTTCGTGCTGTTATGGAGGCTGATACATTTTTTCTCATTGTGTTTGATTGTCTTTAATTGTGGATTTCCGTGTTTTGTATGTCGCTTTTTTTGTTGGGAACTCAAAGGCTTTGTTATTTGTTTTGATCGGTTGTTAGAAGGTGTTTTGTTGCCCACTATTCACACATGTCATAAACATGTCGACAACTTACTGCGTACACGTTGCAAACTTGCTGGCAACAAGTCAGTGACCTGCAGTGGAGAACGAACCTTTGGAAAGCGCTGGATAATTGTATGAAGCACCGGTTAGGACTACCAGTAAGTTGCTGACTTGTATTCAACTTGTTTGTGATGTGTGTTGGACAAGTTACCGACATGTGTTTGTGACATGTTTTACTGTAAGTGATTGACTTGTATTCAACATGTTTTTTGTGTGCGCGATAAGTTACCGACATGTGTTTATGACGTGTTGTACTGTAAGACATTGACTTGTATTCAACATGTTTTTTATGTGTGTGCGATAAGTTACCGACATGTGTTTATGACCTGTTTGCTGTAAGTCACTGACTCGTATTCAAGATGTTTTTTATGTGCGTGTGAAAAATTACTGACGTGTTTTTGACGTTTTACTGTAAATCATTGAGTTGTATTCAGCTTATTTGTGATGTGTGTATAAGTTATCAACAGATGTTTATGATATGTTTTGCGTTTATTTGAACAAACGGGAAATTTTGGTTGTTATTAAGTCATCTAACCTTAAGGAATAACTTTTTCTAACGCTCCAGTAAGACTTGAGTAAATCATTTTTATTTCGTAGCCTTTCGGGAACAGTGGTATTCCGCAACAAGGGCAATCTCACTGGACCTTCCTGCAAGAGAGAGAGAGAGGAAAAAAAAGGGAAACGATTGTCTTTTGGTCGAATTCCAAGGCTTTGACTCTCTTCTATGCAAATGTACTCATACCGACGCGTTTGCAGTGACAAATTACGAATGACGTGTCTGCGGAAGCTGTGTGCTAGAATGATCCCGTATGCATTAGGTGATAGTTTTTAGTTTTCTGTAAAAGATACTATTGTGCCGGCTTTGTCTGTCCGTCCGCACTTTTTCTGTCCGCCCTCAGATTTTAAGAACTACTGAGGCTAGAGGGCTGCGAATTGATATGTTGATCATCCACCCTCCAATCATCAAACATACCAGCTCTGTAGCCTCAGTAGGTTTCATTTTATTTAGGTTAAAGTTAGCCCTAATGGTGCGTGTGGCAACGATATAGGACAGGCCACCACCTTGTCGTGGTTCAAGTGTTCATGGCCCGCGGCTCATACAGCATTAGCCTATACCGAGACCACCGAAAGATAGATCTATTTTCGGTGGCCTTGATTATACACTGTAGCGGCTGTACAGAAAACTCGATTGCGCCGAAAAAACTTCGGCGCATTATTTACTTGTTGCCTTTTAGGCTAATCTGATTTACGTTCTTCAGCATCAGAAAAGGTCGACAGCTTCTTTAGTGAGCTGCTGCATTGCTTATGCAATCAGCCCAAAGGATTCGTGAGCTCTCTGTTCCTTTGCTTTGACGCCTATCTGTAAAATGTCTTCTTGAGTGCGTCTGCTCTACGTTGCAAGATCCCCTATGAAGTATAGAGGCGAATACCATAGTGCTAAGGGCGCCATTTGGGCCCTGGCCAAACTGAGAAACTGCCGTTGTTTCCTCTCTCTCTCTCTCTCTCTCTCTCTCTCTCTCTCTCTCTCTCTACCATCAAATTACCAAGTGCCTTCTTTTACAGCCCGTACTGCCAACACTAACTAACAGAGTGCCTCTCTCTCTCTCTCTCTCTCTCTCTCTCTCTCTCTCTCTCTCTCTCTCTCTCTCGCAGAAAATGTATGGCTGGGTGTCTTAGGAATTAAGACATTGGGACGCGACAGAATACTGTTCTCATTTCATTTATTTATTTATTTATTTTATGTATTTTGCTGCAGAACGGGTGAAATTGCCGCATAAAGTAATACATTTAATGTATGTTCTCAGTGTTGCATGATTAAGCAGCATTTTCATTTTCTTTTCATTGTAATGAATTATTCATTTTTCAGCTGTAAGCTCGTGGCGCAGTCCTAAGACCGTGGACTTAATGACTTTCAGAAAACAGAATTCTCTTGTATTAAAAAAAAAAAACATAAAAAGAATGCTAAACCTAAGTAAGTTTAATTAAAACAGTCATGAAATTTGGAAATCAATAATGACACGTTCAGTTGTCAGTGGATAGAGTTTATATGCCTCATAGCCTAACATATAAACCATGGGCTTATTGACCTACCGTTAATAGCATAGTTGTTTGTTAAATAAAAACAAGCAATCAAGAGAATTCTAAAACTAAATACGTATAATTAAAACAGTCATGAAATCTGGAAATCAATAATGAGAGAAAGTCTACGCATCAGATGCGTTTAAGTAGGACCACTCCGAGATAAGGATAAGACAATGCCCAATTTTAGAATATTGGTGTATAGGCACCAAAATATGTATAATAAGACAAACATTGATTGATTTGAGAGGATGTTAAGCATTATCAAACTCCTTTAGAAGCATTTCTCAATTATTATTATTATTATTATTATTATTATTATTATTATTATTATTATTATTCAGAAGATGAACCCTATTCATATGGAACAAGCCCACCACAGGGGCCATTGACTTGAAATTCAAGCTTTCAAAGAATATTATGGTGTTCATTAGGAAAAAAGTTAAGTATATCTTAGTTTAACCAGACCACTGAGCTGATTAACAGCTCTCCTAGGGCTGGCCCGAAGGATTAGATTTATTTTTACGTGGCTAAGAACCAGTTGGTTACCTAGCAACGGGACCTACAGCTTATTGTGGAATCCGAACCACATTATAGCGAGAAATGAATTTCTATCACCAGAAACAAATTCCTCTTGTTCTTCACTGGCCGGTCGGAGATTCGAACTCGCGACCAACAGAGTGGTAGCTGAGAACGGAACCCGCTCACCCAGCGAGGAACTTGTTCATTAGGAAGAAGTAAGAGGAGGTAGAGGGGACTGCAAAAGGAAGAGATCCCAATTATTAAAAAAAATAAACTAATAAGTTAACAAATAGATAAAAATGCATTGAAATGCAAGGAGGATAGGATAGGGTAGTAATGCATTGCATCTTCGCCTGAACTTCTGAAGCTCCAGTTGCACGCCACCCTCTGGGAAGCTGTCCCACAGTCCAGCGGTGTGAGGAAGAAAGGACCTCTGGAGCTTTGGAGAAGTTTGACAGCGATTAATGTTGCAGACTTGAGTTGGTGGTAAAACTATTACTCTTCGCGTCAGAGTTTTACGCATTATGACGAAATAGGCCTGTGTTGTATGTGTACGAACTCAGCAAAGTGGACAAATGGTTATAAATGAAGTGGGAGTGACCACGTTGCGGTTGTTGCCTCTTGGCCAAGTTGTTTTCTCAGTGTGTTGTTTCATAAAGATTTGAATTTTGTATGAGTTTACTGTTACATGATAAAGAAAAGTCATCTGAGGTAATATATATACTGTCGCCTTCACAAATATGTCAAGATACGGAAATAATTTACTTCACAGTGGCGTGATGCATCAGATATGTCGAAGGATCCACAGTTTAGATACTTGTGTACGGAGTTGAAACCCGTTTGTGGAGAATTACAAATATACTCAGTTGTGTGTTAACTTCGATAAATCCCCAACACTCTTTCGAAAATTGTGATTACATAATAAGTTTGATGGGAATTATACGTAATATTAATATGTAAATATCGTGTCGGCGGTTCGATCCCGTGAGATGAGGAACCACTTATCAATTATAATTCCCCTTCGGTATATATATATATATATATATATATATATATATATATATATATATATATATATATATATATATATATATATATAATGTGTGTGTGTTTTATTTCCGAGGTAGAGTTGATTTGGTTATTAAACGACATTTGTAGCTTAATGTTTGTGTATATACAATCACGGTGATATAAAAATTAATTTATTATATATATATATATATATATATATATATATATATATATATATATATATATATATATATACATACATATATATATATATATATATATATATATATATATGTGTGTGTGTGTTTCATTGAGAGAGAGAGAGAGAGAGAGAGAGAGAGAGAGAGAGAGTTGAGATGTATATGTGACTCAATTTAATTTGTGTCAAGATATGATTACTCAACATTCAACCATATTACATTCGAAAACAACGTAGGGGGCTAGTGCCCCCAGTGCACCTCATGCGGTGCTCAGTAGGCATTACTTAAGGTTCTTTGTAGCGTGCCTTCGGCCCCTGGCTGAAACCCCTTTCGTTCATTGTACTGCACCTCCTTTCATATTCTCTTTCTCCCATCTTACTTTCCACCCTCTCTTAACAATTGATTCATAGTGCATCTGCGAGGTTTTCCTCCTGTTACACCTTTCAAGCCTTTTACTGTCAGTTTCCGTTTCAGCGCGGAATGACCTCATAGGTCTCAGTGCTTGGCCTTTGGCCTAAATTCTATACTGTATTCAATTCAATCAATACATTCAAAAAA
>NC_089790.1:19525000-19535000 GCF_040412425.1 Macrobrachium rosenbergii
GTTGGAATGGGGTTGGCGTCGAAGGGGGAGGAGGGGATGGGTTTGGAGGAGGAGGAGGAGGGGGAGGAGGAGTCGTGTCATATTGTTCCGCCTCACATCAGGTGCTCTCCTCGGCTTCCTCTTCTCGTCATACCTCACCTATTAGAAGCACGCCCATTGTGCCGACTTCTGTTACTACATACAGTCCCTCCCCAGTACATTCTCCAATGGGCCAGATCTCAGATCATCGCGCTAAGGGCTGGGCAGGATCTCCGCCTTCGAGTCCCGAGATGCGGCGAGCGTGGAACGTCGTGGGCGTACCCGTGAACCACTGCATATCCACGCCCACGAAAGGACGAAGCCCTGCGGCCAGTCCCGCCCCAAGTACGGGATATTCCATGATGTCCGGTAGTGATCCCGATAGTATATACGATAATTTGGTGGTGAGGCAGCCGCCCCTAGCACCGTCAGTGTCGAAAGCCACGCCGCCTATGGCTAGTGTTCCGCCCACCTTCACTCCCGTGGCCTTTTCAGCTTCGCCGTTACCCAACCAACACCAAGGACCTCATTCTTCAGCTGCTTCATCGAGAAGGATAACACAGTCTCCTATGACACCTGGCAAACCCCCCTCCCCCTCCGCCCAGCGAAGGGCGACGTCACGTTCTCCAACCCCTACTGGGGCCTGGGGAGGGCCTCCGGGCGGGGGCGTGGGTGTGGGCATAGTGAATCCGCAGTACGTTCCGTATTATCCCTCAGGAGATGGCTCCCATTACGGCGGGTGTTGGGTCCCGGTTTGGGGGTCTTCGCCCCAGCTCTATCAAGGTGATGGTACGCCCTTGTACCCTACATACGTCTACGGTGGTCCCCCAGGTGCGCCTCCGTCATCTCCACCTGCTGGCGTGATGTGTGAAGGAAGGAGCCACAGCTGTGATCGCATCCAAGTCCGCCCTTCCCCTCCGCCTTCTCCTCGGAATGGCCGTCGATCAGCCTCGCCCTGGAGGGGAGGATCCGCCTCCCCACAGAGTCATCGTCACTCGCCGTCCCCCGACCCCTGCAGCGGGAGGCCTCCTCGTCCTAGACGCCCTCCCATGAGAAAGTCTAAGACGGTAGAAGTAGGCTTCCTGGGCGTTGGCGTTGGCACTCCTGCAACCCATCACTTACCCGGAGGGGAAGGAGTGGCTTCCCCACTGCACTCGGCGGTGAGTTACGTGCCCTCGCAAGCACCTGTCGCATCTAACCAGGTGTTCCTTCAACACCTAGGTCACCAACACCACCACCCGATGTCTGGCTCGTATCACGCCCAGCAGCGATACGCGAACCAAAAGCAGCAGCCGCGAGTGTCGAACTTCGAAGTCATTCACGAACAGATCCGAAACGCCTCGAACGGGGAGCCCACTTACGTGAACAGTAGCCCAAGCCCTTCCCTGTCGCCCTACGATGATAGCAACAGGCCCTTGACGAACGGTGGTGCCGCCCATGACTTGGCGTCGCCGTCCTTGGTGTCTTCCACGTATTACCCTTCGTCAGAGAGTGTTCACGCCGCCAAACAGGGACAGGCGGAAGTCAGTAAGCCAAAGGTAACGTACAAATATTCGTTGTACAAGTGCATGAAAAATCTTCTGAGGCCGATCCAGTAGTCTCTCCTCTAACGTATCTTGCATGAAGAGCGTTTTCTATGGTTCGAAACAAGCCAGCACATCAGAGAACGTGTTTATAATAGCTTTAGCTTGAAACTATCTATTTTCTTCGAGGGGAAGCTAAGCCGGAAAAAAATCTAGTTCCCCCTCGTCCCCTATGTACTCAGATAAACAGTGGAATCATGAACCGTTTGAGTTGTACATATATTGGAACAAAATTATTGCAAGGAAAGGGACCTACAATCAACATACGCCAGACAGTTCTCGGTATGTATTGTAGTAGGTTAATTAATGTGTTGGTTAGTTTAATCCTGTTCCCCTTGTCCTGTCGTTTATTGGTTGTTTTTGATTAAGCTGGCATTATGTCAGCACGGGCTCTTACTCATAGAGCAGCCCGTAACGTCTTTTATTCGTTTCTGTACTTGCGTCTTAAATGTCTGTTATTTTCGCTTTTTTATTTTATTTCCTTTCGTATTTTTGTCACATTGTTATTGAATTGAGGCGTGTATGTAGAATAAGGAAGTAGAGAGACAATTATTGCCTAATAATCTGTACGGTTATTCCATTTATGTTATTGTGTGCTGATATTCCTGTTTAGTTCATTGCAAGTTTTTTTTATAATCCATTCTGATTGTGGCAATATTTATGGATCTAACAAAAGTGAAGCTTCTTATTGTTTTTTTTGTTCATGCATTCAACCTGTCATCTTTGGGCATGTTTTATGTTTTGTACTTATATGTAAGGATTAAATTACGCGTGAAGGTCAGGGATAATTTACGAAACACTACCCACTCCTCTGTTTGGTGTTGTTAAAAACGGAGGGCCTCGAGGAGGTAATCCGCACCCCTTTGGCATGAAACCATAAGATATAATCTCTCTCTCTCTCTCTCTCTCTCTCTCTCTCTCTCTCTCTCTCTCTCTCTCTCACATCTTGAATGATGTGTCTAAGCTCGGCCATGCAATTTATCAAGCACTTGATAAAATACAAATGATCGAGGTGGCTCACATCAGAATTATAAAAAATGTAAGCTGAATAAACTCATAAAACTGTGTATAATTCAGTCATTCATCACTGGTTCGCAGTCATTCAAAATTTAACTCGGCAAAGGAATTTTATTTCTAAGGTCCTTTATTCCTCACACCGCTGGACTGTGGAACGGTCTCCCTGAGGATGTTGTGCAATTGGAGCCACGAAAGGTCAAGCGAAGATGCAGTCCATTAATATCCTGAAGCAGTCCTGTTTGTATTTTGATAATTTACTTCCATTTTTATCTGTTTATTTAGTAATTTGTTAACTTTTTCTTTTCTGATAACTGATCTCTTCTTTCATTATTTCCCATTACCTTCTGTTACTTCTTGCAATTGAATACCATATTCTTTGGAAGCTTGAATTTCAAGTCAGTGGCCCCCGTTGGGTTATTCCAGATGAATATGGTTCACATCTGAATAATAATAATAATAATAATAATAATAATAATAATAATAATAATATATACTGTATGTATATATATATATATATATATATATATATATATATATATATATATATATATATATATATATATATATATATATAAAGAAAAAAGCATACTCAGTGCGTTTCATACTGAAATGTGGAGAGTAATATCCGTAGATTTATTTAAAAGTTTTCACTTGCGACGTTTTCTTGTTCAAGAATTTGAATGTTTTTCATCGAGTCTTCTGATTTGATAATAAACGTATTATATCCTAGAAAACTGAAAGTTCCTATTTGTAAAATGGTCTTTTTTTGTATTTTTTATGCAAGGTCACCTTCTTATAATACATCAAGGACAATATAAAGGACATTCTCCTTTATATTTTGTGGGTCACACCCCAAATTTTATCGCCTTATACACACCTCTTCTTCACTAGGCTGTAAACTCTCTCTCTCTCTCTCTCTCTCTCTCTCTCTCTCTCTCTCTCTCTCTCTCTCTCTCTCTCTCTCTCTCTCTCTCTCTCTCTCTCTCTCTCGTACGAGTTATTAGGTACATACGTATATTTTCCCTTTTCTTATGTTAAATATTAACTTTATTAGGTGCATATATATATTTCCCCTTTACTTTTTGTTTACCTTTGTTAAATGGTGCCAAGTCGTCCACTTTACCTCGCGTGACTACCTTTTATCTTTTTTCTCCTCCTTCCGTTAACGCAGTTTAAAACTTTTCTTCTCTTCATATTCTTTCCCCGTCTTTCGTAAATTATCTCTATCCTCTAACACTAAATTGTTATATCTGTCGCGTGTTTTATTTCATTAGGCAGTACGTGAGATATATGTTATCAAAATTCAGTGTTGTAAGATGACAGTTTTTCATAGAAAATGGGAATGAAGGAAAACGGGAAACGATGAACTCGTACTCACGTGTATATGCATTTGTCTATATACAGCTTCTTAGTTGTTTGTTTCAGTATTACGAACACATTCACTTAGTAATTGTTCTATTTTTAAGTGTATTAAGGTTTGCATTAATTTTTTTTCAGTCATAACTTCCAGATTTCAGTTTTTTGTAGAGAAGTAATCGAGACTGAATCGTCAGCCTAGGTATGTTATTCCAAATTCGATATAAAACCTTTTACACTTTTTTTAAGAAGGTTTATGGAATATTTTACGTTTTCTGGATTATATGCATTGTATGTACTTTATATGAGCTTACACTTATGTATTTATTAAAAAGTTTCTTCCACATAAGTTTACACTTATGTATTTGTTAAATAAAATTACTTTTTTCCACTTAAGTCAACACCTTATTTTTATTAAATAAAATTACTTTTCCGTACATATTACTACACGAAATTACTTTTTCCCACACAAGTTTACACTTATGCTTTTATTAAATAAAATGACGTTTTTCCACAAAAGTTTACACTTACGAATTTATTAAATAAAATGTTATGTATTTCTTAAACAAAATTACTTTTTCCACCATAAGTTTACTCTTATGAATTATTAAATAAAATGCCAATATGCGCATTGTTCTCTTCTTATGAGGCATCATTCGTTTTCCCTCTTTCACGGAGATTTCCAAGAAGAAGAAGAGGGAGAAGAGATGGGAGGAAGGGGGGAATGTGGAGTTGGGTAATGGGGGGAGTAGGGAAAAGAATCGACGAGGCCTCTCTCTCTCTCTCTCTCTCTCTCTCTCTCTCTCTCTCTCTAAGTTTACACTCACTTCTTCTATATATAGTTTGTTTATGTGTGCGTTCTCCGGTGCCCCCCCCCCCGCCACCGCCCCTTCCCTCGTCGTCCCGAAAGTGTGAAGAGATAAAATCTGTTCTTACGGAGAGAGCAGCCCCGGCTCTAAATAGGGCTTATGATGGCTTTCTCTCCCTTTTCTGTGGTTGGACATTCCATTCTTCTTTTTCTTTTTACCTCCCGTTCGTTTAGAAGTCATTACTAGCTCGCTGGTCTTTCTTGTTAGGCCCGCGTTCTCTCTCT
This sequence comes from Macrobrachium rosenbergii, assembly GCF_040412425.1. NCBI lineage: Eukaryota > Metazoa > Arthropoda > Malacostraca > Decapoda > Palaemonidae > Macrobrachium > Macrobrachium rosenbergii. The sequence continues at coordinate 19,530,068 of NC_089790.1, forward strand.
CTCTCTCTCTCTCTCTCTCTCTCTCTCTCTCTCTCTCTCTCTCTCTCTCTCTCTCTGGTCCTCTTTAGTGACGTGTTAATACTCTCACGTCCTCTTTATTGGGGTGCTAATAATAAGAGGCTGTAGGCTCGTTGTAGATAAAAAAATCTCTCTCTCTCTCTCTCTCTCTCTCTCTCTCTCTCTGACCCCATCAATTTAGAAACATGCTATGTGCCACTTAAAAAAAAAACACTGAGCCCATCACTCTAGAAATATGCTATGTGCCATTTTGAAAAATCAAAAGAGAAAATATACGTATGCACCTAACGGTTCAACAAATAATGAGAGAGAGAGAGAGAAAGAGAGAGAGAGAGAGAATTATTTGTTGAGTTATTAGGTGCATACGCATATTTTCCCTTTTCTTATGTTAATAAATTTTAACTATGTACCATTTCTCTCTCTCTCTCTCTCTCTCTCTCTCTCTCTCTCTCTCTCTCTCTCTCTCTCTCTCTCTCTCTCGCGAAGGTGCCCCTTTTGACATGTCTTTTCAGTAGCCTAAATGTTGTATGCCTTCTTAAGCAATTGTCATCGTCTCCATTATTAGATTGGAAATCATCTTTTATTTATATTTAATCTTTTTAATGGAAGCTGTTATGTTCCAGTGTTTTTTCTTATGGCGAAATTATCGGTATTCATTTATTGCTAATAATTAACATATTCCCAGAAACAGATTCGGATTGTCAGAGATGAGGATTTTACCTTTTCTAAACAAACTTCAAGTAGATTAATTAAAAAGTCTCTCTCGTGCCAATGAAGTTTGATAAAACTCTACGGGTTAAACACTCCAACTTTCACTTGCAATTCCTAACTTTTGCCTCCAGTAGAACATATACTGTAGGCAATACAGACACAAAGGTAGAAGAAGAAGAAGAAGAAGACAATAGAGAAAATTAATCAAAACAGAAAATCTAATCTGGTGTCGTTAACATCCTTTGTTACTGCAATTGCAAGATCATCCAAGTGTAAGATGTTTCTCTTTTATATTTATTTTATTTAATTTTTTTCATCTCGTTTTATTTTTAGGCTATAAAAATGAACAGACTTGCTGGCAAAAAGCAGTCTCTGTCTACTTCTCGTAAAAAGAGAATTAGGAGTTGAATTTTGAGATGAAAAGACTCGAATTTGTTTTTTCTTTTTGTACAAGTGATAGAAATAATTTAATAGAATGATTAGATATATAAGTCGTTTGATAGAATCATTAGAGAAGTCATTTAATAGAGTGATTAGATAGAGAAATCATTTAATAGAAGCATTAGATGTAGAAATCATTTAATAGAATTATTAGATGTAGAAATCATTTAATAGAATCATTAGATGTAGAAATGATTTTAATTGAATCATTAGATGTAGAAATAATTTAATAGAATCATTAGCTAGGTAAGAAAATGTTATAGATTCCAGCGTTTTATTATTGATACGTGCATATGCATAGAGTACTTTCTTTTTTATTGTATTTTCTAGGGCATTACAAATAATGAATATATTATTACTTATAATAATATAATACATTATTATATTAATAATGAACCGTATTAAAGATTTCACAATTGTGAAAAAAGAGTACTTCCTTATTTTATTTTCTAGGGGCATTAGAAATAATGAATATATATTTTACAATAATTTATTATTATACATTATTACATTATAACGAACCGTATTAAAGATTTCATAAAAAAAAGTCAAGAATGTCCTCACGAACAAACCCCTCCTAACCCCCCCCCTCGTCGTCTGGGCATCCGTAGAAATAATCCCCCCTCTCACAGTGGAGAGGTTGTTTAAGTTCCGATGTTATCCGGTGGCAAAATGGCCCGCCTGGGGCAATTATACCCATAGACGCTAAAAGGTTTTAGATGCTGCCCGCCATAGGTATGTTCAGATAAACGAGGAAGCTGTGAGGTGTGCTCAGTGCGCATGCGTCCACACCGACACCTCATTATGGGATTTAGTTTCTCTCTCTCTCTCTCTCTCTCTCTCTCTCTCTCTCTCTCTCTCTCTCTCTCTCTCTCTCTCTCTCAGGGAAGCTTTACTGAGGTGTTAATAATAAGTGACCGTATGCTCGTGCTAGATAAAAGACTCTCTCTCTCTCTCTCTCTCTCTCTCTCTCTCTCTCTCTCTCTCTCTCTCTCTCTCTAGGGCGGCTTTATTGAGGTGTTGAATAGTGGTTGTAGGCCTGTGCTAGATAAAATTCTCTCTCTCTCTCTCTCTCTCTCTCTCTCTCTCTCTCTCTCAGGAAGCTTTATTTAGGTGTTAATAAGTGGCCGTATGCTCGTGCTAGATAAAAGATTCTCTCTCTCTCTCTCTCTCTCTCTCTCTCTCTCTCTCTCTCTCTCTCAGGGCGGCTTTATTTAGGTGTTGATAATAAGTGGCCGTAGGCTCGTGCTAGATAAAATTTTCTCTCTCTCTCAGGTCCGCTAGATAAAAAGAAGGGAAGTGAGAACGCCAATTTTTTTCTGTCACGCGGATATGTGGCGTCGGAAATGAACTAAAGCAGCTTTTATTTGTTGTGAAAAGTCTTGATCTCGTATTTGTTATTCCATTTATCTGTATCTGTGTGGAAATATTTCTCACGTTTCTATTTTTGTAATGCGTGTGCCCGAGCGCGCGGGTGGTTGGGTACGTGTCTGACAGCAATGTCGCCCCCTGATTGGCGTGGAATCTGAAATGGGATTAAGTGGTCACTTCTGTACCCTGTCTTAGCTTGGTGAGGTGAGGGAATTCCTCCTCCTCCTCCTCCTCCTCCTTGAAAATGAAATAAGGTAAATGAATCTCTTTTTCCTTTTGTCCAAAAAAAAAAAGAAAAAAAAATAGGATATGAAGTTCCTTTGGTTTAAAAAGACAGCGTTTTCATTGTGGCTTTTACCCGGGAATATTCTCAGAGATCATTCTTTTGTTTATATTGAGGTCGTTTTGTGCTCGTAGGCACGTCTTTAACTCCAGGAATTATGCACGACCTTAGGTACTTTGTCGTGCATCGTACGTGCAAAGAAAATTAAAGGGGAGAAAAGCTTTGTCCTTGTAAGCATCTATTTTACACCGGGAATTGAACATACGGAAAACGTGCTTCAAATAATTGTCGTGCCTTTGTACGACCCTACGTCCTTAGTCGTGCCTCGTACGTACGAAGAAAAAGAAGGAATTTTGTCCTTGTAAGCATCTCTTTAACACCAGGAACTAAATGCACGGAATACGTACGTATAGTGATTGCAGTGCTTGTGCACGACCACACGTGCTTAGTCGTACATCTTACGTGCAAAGGAAATTAAAATGGAGAAATGTTTTGTCACCGTAATCGCCTCTTTAACACCAGGAACTGAACACACGGAAAACGTGCTTCAAGGTATTGCGGTGCCTGTGCGCGACCCTACGTGCTTAGTCGTACATCGCTTGTAAAAAAAATAAAAAATGGGAAAAGAACAACAAACAATTGGGGAATCACTTCAACCTGGAAAAAAATTGAACGCACGTAAAACGTACTTCAAATAATTACGGTGCTATGCACGACCCCACATGCATATTCGTATCTCGCACGGACCAAAAAAAAAAAAAAAAATGAAAAATGAAAAGAACAAACCATTGGGGAGTCTATTCCCGAAAAAAATAAAAAATTACCATGGCCTTGGAAGTCCAGTCACGTTTGGGAAAGTAACGAGCAAGAGGAATTTTAAGCGCATTCGGGAGAATAGTATCGGCGCGCTTGCGGGCAGGCAGGAAATGCTCACTGGAGCCTGGGGGTTGTTGGGGTGACGTTGGAGAGGTCGTCTGTGCACGTATGGAAAATGGAGTTGTACAGTATGTTGATTTAGAGGTTTGGGTCTCTCTCTCTCTCTCTCTCTCTCTCTCTCTCTCTCTCTCTCTCTCTCTCTCTCTCTAACCCATGCATACACCTCATTATCATTATTATTATTATTATTATTATTATTATCAAAGAGCCTAATTATTATTATCATTATATTACCATAGAGCGTCATTATTATTATTATTATTATTATTATTATTATTATAATTATGATTATTATTATTATTATTAATGCCACTCAAGAACCTCAGAAAATCATTTTCCTTTTTGTTTCATTATTATCTCTTTCTCTTCTTCCTCCATCTCCTTCTGCTTCTCCTTTAAGCCATCGAAGAACCACAGTCGAGCGAGCTTCTCAATGACAGTGCAGGATATTTCGTCATTACTTTGCTCTCTCTCTCTCTCTCTCTCTCTCTCTCTCTCTCTCTCTCTCTCTCTCTCTCTCTCCCCCACCCTGTGGCTACATGCGCCCGGTAATGAGGCGGTTCAGGATGCTGATGTTATTCCAGAAATATATATATATATATATATATATATATATATATATATATATATATATATATATATATATATATATATATATATATACACAGTATATGTGATTATCATAACTTTTGTATGTGATTCATTCATCACACATTACCACAGGTGAAAAATAAGAGACCGGTTTCGACTTTATTACCAAGCCATTGACGAAGGACTGATACATAGTGTTTGTGACTCGTATTTTTCACCTGTGGTAATGTGTGATATATATATATATATATATATATATATATATATATATATATATATATATATATGTGTGTATTTTTTATATACATATATATATATATATATATATATATATATATATATATATATATATATATATATATATTATATATATATATGTATAAAATTAAACATTTGGAATTCCTGACAGCATTTCCTTTTATTTTGTCCATTTCATTGATTGTTTTTTTCTTTTTGTATTTTTAGGTAACTTTTTCTATTGCAGGTGAACGCTTTTTTTTAATGGAAAAGTTTTTAATATTTAGGTATGTTATTTGTATTGAGCGCGGTGGTTTTTTTAATAGACAAATAGATGGCCCCGAG
>NC_089790.1:19542500-19547500 GCF_040412425.1 Macrobrachium rosenbergii
ATGTGTGTACATATATATAAACATGTACATGTACATAGGTACATATTTGTACTTGTACATATATACAGGCTAGCTTGCATGTATTTAGATATAAATTTGTATTCATTCATGATGGGATGTACATTGATGTCACCTCAAACATATACTCGTACGTGTTGCTCTAAAGTTATGGCGGTCGAGAAACTACCCCATCTATCAGAGTATGAATATTAGCTCTCTCTCTCTCTCTCTCTCTCTCTCTCTCTCTCTCTCTCTCTCTCTCTCTCTCTTCTCTCTCTCTTTGTATGTGTTAGCTGGGGCCAACCCCGATGGCGGATGGGTTTGTTTACGAAGTGTTCCACCGGTGTAAATAAATGACGTGAAATAGCCACGGTTAATTCCTTACCCTAGGAATGGGTAAGTTTATTGGCTGTAAATTCTGTTCAGCATCTTCGGTTTCTCTCTCTCTCTCTCTCTCTCTCTCTCTCTCTCTCTCTCTCTCTCTCTCTCTCTCTAGAGGTAGGATAGAATTTACGAACTGTATTTGGCCGTGGAAATTTAGTAGCCTGAAGTTCTGTAGTGCTAAGGTCTCTCTCTCTCTCTCTCTCTCTCTCTCTCTCTCTCTCTCTCTCTCTCTCTCTCTCTCTCTCAAGGAAAGTATCTAAGTATCTCGTTCTTAATTATTGCATTGCAACGTAAGTCTAGAAATCTCTCTCTCAAGGAAGGTGTATCTCGTTCTTACTTCTTGCATTGCAACGCAAGTCTAGAAATTCTCTCTCTCTCTCTCTCTCTCTCTCTCTCTCTCTCTCTCTCTCTCTCTCTCTCTCTCTCTCTCTCTCTCTCTCTCTCTCGGAAAGTGTATCACGTTCTTCCTTCTTGCAATGCAGCGCAAGTCTGGAGAGCTGAAGTTGTGCAAGTTGTACATGCAGCAGTTACATGCAAGTTTTCTAAGGAGAAGGAAAAAAGAATTTCATCGACTTTGTATTCGCGAGACGTCTTGTTTGTTTGCGCATCTCGGTCCGTTTTATTTTATAAGGAAAGGGGCCAGTAGAGGAGAGTTTGAAATGGTAGAGGGTACTTTGAAGCTTGCGAAGGATAGATGCATTTTAAAAAGAAAAACAATTGGTATTTTTTGACGAGAAAAAAAAATATATATATCTATATATGTATACACACGCGCACACATATATATTTACATATACATATACACATACATACCCTATATTTGTACATACACATACACTTAAATATACAGATATACAGTGTATTATGTATTCATGACGTTTATGCATGTTAGAAATTTTTACAGATATTTTCAGCCATCACTCTCCCTTACATATATTAATACACAAAAGTTGAATGTATGACAAACACTGAAAAATGAAAAAGATGAATCCTTGAATCGGGTTGGAAAAAAGCAAAGGGTCATTATGCTTGAAACGGGGCCGTTGCTCCATTAAAAGGCAATACGATCTTTATGGGAGTGTTCATTTTTTACCAGGTTGGGTTGTAGAGGGGGGGGGGACACATGTCCTCCACTGGGAAAGGCAGTGGGGAGTAGGAGATGGAGTACTGTGATCGTTTTTTCCTCTTACTTGATTGGTTTTTGTTCCTCTTTACTAAGTGCGAGCTGCGAAGGATAATGGATAAGGTCATGGCTTTATTTGTCTCCCCAAGGGGGTTAGTGCCTTCAGTGCACCTCACGCGGTGCACTGTAGGCATTGTTGCTTAATGTTCTTTGCTGCTTCCCTACGGCCCCTAGCTGCAACTCCTCTCATTCCTTTCATTGTACCCCCATTCATATTCTCTTTCTTCCATCTTACTTTCCTCAACCCTCTCCTAACAATTGTTTCATAATGCAACTGCGAGGTTTTCCTCGTGGTGCGCCTTTCAAACCTTTTTAACTCTTAGTTTTCCTTTCAGCTGTGAATGACCTCATAGGTCCCAGCGCTTGGTCTTTGGCCTAAATTCTATATCCCATTACATTCTATTATTTACGTATATGTAATTTAAAGATGAAAGGTCATTAGTGACCTCAAAAAAGAGGCAGAACTGAGTCTCGTGTAAAGGCTACCTACCCCTAGGTTAACCCCAGTTTCAGGATCAATTTCGTATACAGAGTCTATACCCAGAGTCTATACCCATGCCCCAAGGCATACGAGCCCTCAACGACTGCTTGTTCTCCCGGCATCTCTTTAATGCGCACAGGTCTGTTTTTATCATGATATGTGACCTCGAAGCAAGTGTATGACTGCTGCGGTTCGGTCAATGGGAGAGAGAGGGTGAGAGAGAGAGAGTAGCTAGTGTGGCATCAGTCCAAGCCTACTTGTAAACAGATGCATTATGCTTATCCTGCCAGAGAGACTGGGGCTTCTGTGGGCTTCATTCTGACTAGACGTTTGTGACATGATGGATGGGTGGACGCCATTACATCGATGTCTCTCGTAACACCCTCAAGCACCGAAGATCCAATGCATTACTGCCCTAATGCCATTCTCCTTGCATTTTAATAATTTAGTTATATTTTTGTCTATTTGTTTATTTATTCGTTAATTTTTTTTTGTAATAGGTGATCTCTTCTTTCTATATTTCCCTTTACCTCCTGCTACTTCTTTCTTTTGAACTCCACATTCTTTGGAAGCTTGCATTTCAAGTCAGTGGCCCCTGTGGTGGGCTTGTTCCATATGAGTAGGGTGCACCTTTTGAATAATAATAATAATAATAATAATAATAATAATAATAATAATAATAACAATCAAATACGAGGCTTCCGTAGAATTATTGCCAAAGAGTTTCGATACCCATTGTATGGAAATAAGATCACAATCACTTGCTCAACATTGGTTCAAAGATACCAATTTCTAAATGTAAATTTTCTGCATTGTATGAAATTTACGAGCAATGAAGCAGGTTTCGTGACAATTTAACACCCTCTGCACCTGGGTTCACACGTGGCATTTGGCGACACCTGCATCTGGTGTTCTCTTGACTATTATGCAGTGAATTCCTAGAAGAGTCTCTGAGAGATCCCTCATCGTAGAAGGTTTGGGTAAATCTTTGGTTCAGCTGCAGCCGTAAGCTTGCAATGGAAAGCAGTTTATTGACTTTGATAGCAGTTTTGTTTTATGTGCTGGTCAGTGGAGTAGGTGTATGTATTGTTTTATCTTTAATAGTAATAAAATCCGGGGGGCGGGTTAGGAAGGGGATCGGGAGGAGAAGGGAGACATGGCGGGCAGCACCGGGTGCCAGCGCAGCGTAGCACGCGCCACCAAGCTCGTAATAATAATAATAATAATAATAATAATAATAATAATAATAATAATCCATAAAAATCTCATAGTAGCATGAGTCACTAAAATGTTGAAGAAATCCACAATGATGTAGGTGTAAAAATATATTAATATCTGTCTATCTGTCCATCTATCTATCTACCTATCTATCTATATATTATATATATACATATACACGCACACACACACACACACACACACACACACACACACATATATATATATATATATATATATATATATATATATATATATATATATATATATATATATATATAATATACACACACACAAAACTAGAGCTTTCGAGAACCTGCTCGGTTTTCCTTCTCGATCTGACTCACTCACTGGACAGAATATCTTTCTCCGAGGGTAATTTGTGGACTGCGCCTGTGCAGCAGTATTCCCAGAAGTTGTAACAGCCAGGCGTTGTGTTTAAATTAGACTGAACAACAACGGGATCATACTCTCTTGTAAAATGAACGTCATTCACAAATGTAAAGTTGTTTTTATAATTGTAGTTATGTACGTGTTAATAATAATAATAATAATACTAAAAATAATAAGAATATCCTTTATTTCAGCTGACGGCCATATACAGAAATAGAAAAGTTAGAAACAATACAGTACACTTAATAATAATAATAATAATAATAATAATAATAATAATAATAATAATAATAATAATAATAATAATAATAATAATAATAATAATAATGACCCAGATAAAGTGCATATTACTGCAGGCAAGCGTACAGCTGTCCAGTGCATCTCTCTTTCTCTCTCTCTCTCTCAATAATAGTAATAATAATAATAAACAAAGACCCAAGTAAATTGCATGTTACTGCAGACAAGCCCACAGCTGTTCATTACATCTCTCTCTCTCTCTCTCTCTCTCTCTCTCTCTCTCTCTCTCTCTCTCTCTCTCTCTCTCTCTCTCTCTCTCTCTCTCTCTTCAAGCGCAGGGGTCTGGTACACATTCTTAGCAAAGAATGTCCAGCTACGGCCGTCATCATCAAGAACACAATAAGAGGCGTGATTCTGTCTGACAGGCCCGCATGAAAGTGCAAGTTCTATTTATTCTCTGTCCATCTTTTGTTACTTTTTTTTTTGTTCTGTTATTGTTTTGTTCATCTTTTGTTGTCGTTTTGTTGTTCTTGGTCGCTGACTTTTTTTTATTCGCCTTGTTTGACTCCTCTTATTCTGATTCGACGTCAGTATGTAACGTAACCAGAATCCCTGTACTGGCATTTTGATACATTTTTATCTACTCATCTGTTTTAATTTTTTTTTTCTTTTTTAATAAGTGGGATCTCTCTTTTCTGCATTTCCCTTTACTTCCTCTTACTTCTTCCTAATGAACACCATATTCTTTGGAAGCTTAAATTTCAAGTCAGTGCAGTGGCCCCTTTGGGCTTGTTCCATATGGATGGGTTTCATCCACTGATTAATAATAATAATAATAATAATAATAATAATAATAATAATAATAATAATAATAATAATAATAATAATAATAATAATAATAATAATGATAATAATAATAATAAATAACTAATGATAGAGAGAGAGAGAGAGAGAGAGAGAGAGAGAGAGAGAGAGAGAGAGAGAGAGAGAATGCACTGGACAGCTGTACGCTTGCCTGTAGTAAAATGCACTTTACTTGGTTCTTCTTTATTATTATTATTTTGGGAAAGTTGGACTGTAAATGCTGGTATCAGTATGAGTGGG
>NC_089790.1:19550000-19560000 GCF_040412425.1 Macrobrachium rosenbergii
AATTTATTTACGAAACACTAAATAAATCTGTTTCCGAAACAGGAAATAAATTTGTCTGCTAAACACGGAATAAATTTGTTAGGGAAACAAAGATAGGATGAATGAATTTGCGAGACGCGAAATAAATTTGTTTTCGCAACACGAAACAAATTAGTTTCCCAAACACGAAATAAATTCATTTGCTATCAGTTCGACGCATTGGCAATATATTCTAGTAACCTTGGGAATAAGATACAGAAAAAAAGAGTAGAGAATAAATCTGAAACAAGATCATCATACATTTTCATATATTCTTTTGAACGTGATAATTTATTCATACATTTGATGATGTTGCATTATCAGGTTACCCTTTCCTATGTAGCATTTTTAATCCTTTTTCTTTATGCTCATTTCTCTCAATTTCTTTTGATTATTCTTTTTTATTATTTTTTAATCTTCTAAGGTTTCATTTGTATTTCTTTGTACTGTATATTTGCAGAATTAATTATTTTTCGTGCTTTTTATTATTTCTTGCATTTCATCCCAGTTAGTTAAATTATGACAATTATCATATATATATTTATACATCATTATACCTTTTTATGTATTACTTATCTCTGTATCTTTACATCTCTTTTTAATCAGATGTAAGAGAGAGAGAGAGAGAGAGAGAGAGAGAGATCACGTGATCACAGGGAGAGGAGAGCAGCTATGAACTGGAACTCATTATTAAAGGGGAAAGCGATATCTTTTAAGCTTAGTGATTATTATTATTATTATTATTATTATTATTATTATTATTATTATTATTATACAGACTGATAATGGGATTGTGGACATGTCTTCTTTTATCAGTATTGCTTTTAAGTTTCTTAGAGATGAAAAAATTAATAAAATACTTATTTTATTATTATTACTTTTTTCTTCGGACTTTTGAGATCTTTATAAATCTATTTCCAAAGGCCACTTCTTGATTTTTTTCAGCATAGCACCCGGTCATAAGGACCATTACCCTGTGCTTGTTACCTGCTTGGGGGGAGGGGGGAAGGGAGGGTTATCCCCTAGAGTCCCAAAATGATATTTAATTTGATTTCCAAGATGTTGATTTACCTTTACAAAATAACAATTTAACAATTTGTTCTTGGTTTTATTGTTATTTCGTAGTTCGTGAACACTGACGAGGAACGGGATAAAACTAGAAAGCTTTTAGCTTTTAGCCCGATGGGAGTAATTGGAAGATACTGGTTCTCTCTCTCTCTCTCTCTCTCTCTCTCTCTCTCTCTCTCTCTCTCTCTCTCTCTCTGAGGTTAGTGAGGGGATCTCGGGGATGCAAGCAAAGTAACTGAAGATTTCAAGGAACTCTCTCTCTCTCTCTCTCTCTCTCTCGATGTTAGTGAGGGGAACTCGGGAGTGCAGGGAAGGTTATCAGGAATTTAAAGGAAGAGTTTAACTCTCTCTCTCTCTCTCTCTCTCTCTCTCTCTCTCTCTCTCTCTCTCTCTCTCTCTCTCTCTCTCTCTCTCTCTCTTTCTGCATGAATCGTGTATGTATATATATATATATATATATATATATATATATATATATATATATATATATATATATATATATATATATATATATATATATATGTATATATATATATATATATATATATATTTATTTATTTATTTATATTGCTTTTGTCGTGGACTATCAGAACAGTGAACATTTTATTCAGAGGTATTTATAGGGCTCACGCTATATGACTTCGCTGGAAAAAAAATGCTTATATATTGCGGTATGCTGTAGAAAGTCCAGTGATGTGTTTGTGCAGTTATTAATAAAAAATAATAGTTATACTGTTTGTTTGTGTATTGTTCTATGCCTTAGGGGTTTGTTCCTAATTTTGCCGTTTGTTTCTTTGTTTATTTTATCGTCATGCAAAGGTAATTGTTTTTGTAAACTGTGGAATTACCTTTGCGTTGTTGTGTGCTTAGAAAACGGATGATCAGCTTTCATTGCATTTCAAGATGGGAAAATGGACTGCAAATCCTTTTGAACGCACTGATTGGGAAGCCTTTAATAAAGAGAAATGTTTTAAGCTTCTATTTGTTGGTTTATTCAATTTAGAATTCCCTGCGAATTTCATCAGTTTATACGTATGATATTTTGTTAGCATTTAAATTGGTTATCGTGGCCAGTGAGTTGATGAATTGGTGATTTGAAGTATGACGCAAATGAATAAATTTATGGTAACGATTTGAAGTGAGATATGTTATCAAGTGTTATTAATTTTTTTTTGTTATTTCTTCCTGTTCTCACTGTACTATACTGTTCGGTTGGGTAAGGCGTTGCTCGTTAATTGTTACATTTTGACGAAAGCGGAACGATTTTCATATTCGTCAGTGTTTTCATTGAGAATAAAAACACCGAATAACAATACTGTCATGAAAGTCTATAGCTTATTGTGGAATCTGAACCACATTATAACGAGAAATGAATTTCTATTATTATTATTATTATTATTATTATTATTATTATTATTATTATTATTATTATTATTATTATTATTATTATTATTATTATTATTATTCAGAAGATAAACCCCATTCATGTAGAACAAGCCCACCACAGGTGCCATTGATTTGAAATTCAAGCTTCCAAAGAATATTGTGGTGTTCATTAGAAAGAAGTAAGAGAAGGTATAGAAAATACAGAAAGAAGAGATCAGTTATTAGAGCAGAAGTAATAAATTGAAGCACTAATTCTGTTAATTACAGTAGAGGGTTATTAGAGGAATAGAAAGAGGATCAGCTTTCGAATCGTGAAGACAACAGAAGGGGAAAGATTATACTATATGCGCCGGGCATGTGAGCTCTCAGATCAAGTGAGGGAAGGAGGGAGAGAGTGAAGGAGCGAGTGAGTGAGGGGGAATGAAGAAGGTGAGGAAGGTATGCATGACGTCACACACACGCAGAAGGGGAAAGAAGGAGGGGGAGGGAGAGAGGAATACCCGGACATAGCACCAGACCCACCAGAAAATTTATGAGAGAGAGAGAGAGAGAGCGGGATAACATTTATAAGATGTTGACTGTTTGCACCATTAGAGACGCCAGCGTACGGCATATTGTAATGGTTATTACTAGCCGTTTATGACGGCTGTCATTGGTTAAAGGAATTGGTAGCATGGGCCGATAATATTTTCGGAAGGGGAAAGAGGCGGGGAGATTTGATATTTCCGGGCAAGTTATGCGGGACGAGGAATGAAGAATATTCTCTGAGGTACTTGAAGATCGAAAGATTGAATCGAAACTATGCATAAATTTAAAAGAAGAGAGAGGGAAAATCTATTTGTGTTCAGTACTCTCTCTCTCTCTCTCTCTCTCTCTCTCTCTCTCTCTCTCTCTCTCTCTCTCTCTCTCTCTCTCTCTTTTTTACTGACGAGGGAGAAAATGCGTAGGTTATCGAGTGTTTTAATAATATCAGACGGAGGCAGCCCAGGGGAAAGGGTGGTGTGAAATATCGCAGCGTGAATGTTAGAGGTTACAGTATTTTTAGGAAAGGAGAACTTACAAAAAAAAGTCGCGGAACAGTACGATGTAAGCCGGGAAGTGTCAAGAGAGAGAGAGAGAGAGAGAGAGAGAGAGAGAGAGAGAGAGAGAGAGAGGCTCTTGACAAATGAAAATATTATAAGGTATGAGACGAGTATGTGGATGGATACAAAATGGGTTTTTAAACAGCAAGAGAGAGAGAGAGAGAGAGAGAGAGAGAGAGAGAGAGAGAGAGAGAGAGAGAGAGAGAGAGAGAGAGAGAGGCTCTTGACAAATGAAAATATTATAAGGTATGAAACGAGTATGTGGATGGATATAAAATGGGCTTTTAACAGAGAGAGAGAGAGAGAGAGAGAGAGAGAGAGAGAGAGAGGCTCTTGACAAATGAAAATTTATAAAGTTTGAAACGCGTATGAGAAAGGAGGTTTCAAACATGGGCTATTAAACAACGAGAGAGAGAGAGAGAGAGAGAGAGAGAGAGAGAGAGAGAGAGAGAGAGAGAGAGAGAGAGAGAGAATTATCCCTAAGAAATGTGATTGTCGAAAAGATGGTCTAGTTGTCTGTGAGTGTGGCACACTGGATGAAAGGTTATGACGTTCCCCAGGCCGGCACTCTGGGGCACTTAATGGCACTTGGGGAGGGAATGTTTGCCCACAAGGAAAGAGGGGTCGGTGGGTGGGTGGGGGAGGAATACGAGGATTAAGGTGGGGAATGTATTTACAGACCGACAGTCCATATATAGTCCTTTCTCAGTTGTTGTCCTTATTGACAAATATCTTACCTATACGAGCTACATTATTGTTATTATTATTATTATTATTATTATTATTATTATTATTATTATTATTATTCAAAAGATGAGCCCTGTTCATGTGGAACAAGGTTTTATTATTATTATTATTATTATTATTATTATTATTATTATTATTATTATTATTATTATTCAGAAAACGAACCCCATTCATATGGAACAAGTCACCATAGGGGCCATTGACTTGAAATTCAAGCTTCCAAAGAATATTATGGTGTTCATCAGAAAGAAGTAACAGGAGGTATTGGGAAATACAGAAGGAAGTCACTTATTAAGAAAGAAGAAATAAATTCATATTAACAAACAAATAGAAAAAAATGTAAGTAAATTACTCAAATACAAGAACAATTGCATCGGGAGGCCAGTCAGTCTTTAGACGGGTCTCGCCACATAAGTTACTGAGTTGAAATAGGAGGAGGGCTATTTGCATATAAAATTATCTGAGGCTTAGTTTAAATAATTTTTTTCCCCACCGGAAGTTGTCTCTCTCTCTCTCTCTCTCTCTCTCTCTCTCTCTCTCTCTCTCTCTCTCACAAAACGTTTCAGCTTTTCGCACCATTTCTGAAGAACTCCCTCACACTGATTTTATTTTCCTGAACTAGTTTCACAGTTTTCCTTCATATCTTTCATGTTTTGTCGTCGTACTTGTGTGAAATTAGGTATGCGAAGTAGTTTTAAGTAAATGCCATGTGACTTTCTCCTAGAAGCCTCTCGTGGTGCGCAAGACACACGAAATTATGCGTAAAACTTCACATTTGAATGGACCAACCGACGACGCTCCTCTTTGATGACGTCGCTCGAAGTTAGACGGCAGTTCGATCTCGTCAAATATTTCCCCCTTTGGAAATTGTTGTCGCCAGCCTCGTATCTGGGGGTGGGGGGGGAGGAGGGAGGTGGGGGAGGGGAGGAACGGAGGGAGGGGAAGAAGAGAGGGTTTATATGTGGCAGTAACATCCTCACTGAAAGGGAAGAGCGCCTTTGAGCGGTTATCTGCGATCGTGAATGGACGCCCGAATTGGCTTCAGACGGCTACCGAGATATCGCCTTTGAACTCTGCAGAGTTTGTAGGAAATTTCTACCTTCGGCGCTACCTCTAGGGCGGGGCCGCTTTCCCCGACGCCGCGCCGTTGGCTGGCTGGGCTCGAGTCACGGGATCATTTTAAAAAAAGAACCCGGGGCTGGGCTGCTCAGAAGGGAAGGTGGAAGGAAAAGGTGGCCCCGGAAGTAGAGACGGGGAACACAAAACACAGGATTCGTGCTAAATGTGCCTCCCTCTCTCTTTCGCTCTTTTGACGCACGGGGAATGTTGTAAGAAGCAGTGGGAAGAATGAGGGAAAAAAGGAGTTAGCGTAAAAACTATTTCTCTCTCTCTCTCTCTCTCTCTCTCTCTCTCTCTCTCTCTCTCTCTCTCAACCCATGTTTGAACGCACCGTCCCCATACGCATTCATACTCTGCAGCATTTTCCTTTGCCAAGAGCCTCTCTCTCTCTCTCTCTCTCTCTCTCTCTCTCTCTCTCTCTCTCTCTCTCTCTCTCTCTCTCTCTCTCATATTTAACAGCCCATGTTTGAACCCATCCTCATAATTGTTTCATACCTTACAATACTTTCATTTGTCAAGAGCTCTCTCTCTCTCTCTCTCTCTCTCTCTCTCTCTCTCTCTCTCTCTCTCTCTCTCTCTCTCTCTCGCCACCATCCTCATACGTATTTCATACCTTACAACGCTTTCATTTCTCAAGGGCCTTTATCCACATTCATAATTTAGTTACCAAGTTACCACAAGGCCTTTGGGTGATGTCAGCGTGGTCGGGGAATTCCCTTGAAATTTATTGACATTCCCTTGGAAATTATTAATATTCCCTTGGAAATTAATAATGTTCACCTGGAAATTATTTAAATTTCCTTGGAAATTATATACATTTCCTTGGGAACCATTAACATTCCCTCGGGAATAAATAACATTCCCTTGGAAATTATTAAAATTCCCTCGGAAATTATTAACATTCCATTGGAAATTATTAACATTCTCTTGGAAACTATTTATATCCCTTGGGAATCATTAACATTCCATTGGGAATAAATAACATTCCTCGGAAATTATTAAAATTCCCTTAGAAATTATCAACATCCCCTTGGGAACTGCTAGAATTACCTTGGAAATTGTTAGCATTCCCTCGAAAATTAGTAACATTCCATTGAAAAATTATTAACATTCCCTTGGAAAATTATTAACATTCTCCTTGAAAGTTATTAACGTTCCCTCGAAAATTATTGCATTTCCTCGAAAGTTATTTACATTCTCCTTGAAAATTATTAACGTTCCCTTGGAAATTATCCACATACATCAATCATCAGAGGTGTTGGGTCCCTGGTGGTTCCTCTTTGATTGTTCAGAGCGCCCGATACAAACGTCGAACAGCTGGTTTTGATGTCAAGAAACATCATCATTTTAGTTTTTCCTCAATTTTTTTTCCTGTGTCGTTGATTTTATCTGTGCGAGGCCTGTTAGTGAAGGGTGAAGATATTTCTTTTATTGTTTTTTTTTTTTACATTTTTACGGTTATGTTTCTCTCTCTCTCTCTCTCTCTCTCTCTCTCTCTCTCTCTCTCTCTCTCTCTCTCTCTCTCTCTCCAGCAAAAGCTGACGGGTTTGATATCAGTCCCTTCGTTGAACCAAATTGTCTCTTCTTCTTCTTCTTCTTCTTCTTCTTCTTCCTGCTTTCGTCAGTATGAGAAAACAAATGGTAAGATATGAGGAGATGTCACGAGAAGCAGTAAGTAAGGCAAAGGATAGAAAAAGGAATAAGGCCTTGCTTTCTCCTTTGTATTAATCTGTATCAATTATATATTTGATTTTTGTATTAACTCTCTCTCTCTCTCTCTCTCTCTCTCTCTCTCTCTCTCTCTCTCTCTCTCTCTCTCTCTCTGTTTAAATGTTTGTAGTTAATGAGTAGATTAACAAAAGCCCATACAAGAATAAATGTCTTTTCTCGTCAGTAATATGTGGAGATATATATATATATATATATATATATATATATATATATATATATATATATATATATATATATATATATATATTTTTTACACACACACATATATATATATATGTATGTGTTCTTGTGGGTATTTGTGTTTATAATTATACCATAGGCATGAGTGTATTTGTACATGTATGCAAACACTACAGTATAACTGGTCTTCATATCCATTCCTTTATCTTCCTTTGAAAACTTATTCTGAAGGCAAAACTAGCGAAGGTGACAGAAAAAAATATTAAACGGTATATTCTAACAGCATACACACCTTGGCTATTGGCTGTCTCTCCATAATTTCTACTCTCCATAGAGAATAGGAGTTATACTGCATAAAGGGGGTGCGTGACAAAATGGAAAATGTAAAGGTAAGTGGAAGTGATCCAACTCCACAGGTGATCGTCATGCTTCCTAAGAATAGAACGGGAATGGTTTCAGAACGAAACAGGTTCAGAACACGCGTGGCCTCAGCGAGTGATCATCGTCGCCTTGTTATTGGTGGTTATAAATGAGTCATTTCCCTCTTTTTATGTAAGTGAGGCACGAAGACTTCTGTTGCAAACTTCGTATTAGGTGGGAAAATGCTATTTTAGATCTTCTTTTTTTTTTTTTATAAATGTTGAAGAGATTCATATTGTGTATTTTTTAGATATATTGACCAATAATTTTTTATTTTTTATTTACAAAGCTCATTTGTTTTTATGATTTTCAAGTATTTTTTATAATTTTTTTTCGGTTTTGGGCAGTTTTTTTCTTTGGTGCTGTGTAAAATTGTTTACAAGATGAATATTCTTGTTTTAATTGTCTTTGAAACTGGTCTGGAAACCATCAGCTCTAGAGGAAATTTATTCATAAAGTGTTTCTTCACATGATGTGAAATTCTTTGTGATATTCTCTCTCTCTCTCTCTCTGTGGTCCTTAGGGTTCATTACAAGGTTTGATATTCTTTGCGTGTTGCCCTCTCTCTCTCTCTCTCTCTCTCTCTCTCTCTCTCTCTCTCTCTCTCTCTCTCTCTGGTTAAACTAAGATATACTTAACTTCTCTAACCCTTTGGGTTCTTCACAAGGCGTGAGATACTATACGTGTATCCATTTCCTCCCCTTATTCGTGTATTCTTTCTTCTCTGAGATGCAGATCTTTTCCTCTGTTTGGGATGAGTGACCCCAGTTCCTGCCTATATTTAAGTTTTTATTTTATTTTGTTTTTTAATTTTTATTTCCTAGAGGACCTGGCTAGTTGAGGGTATGG
This sequence comes from Macrobrachium rosenbergii, assembly GCF_040412425.1. Lineage (NCBI taxonomy): Eukaryota > Metazoa > Arthropoda > Malacostraca > Decapoda > Palaemonidae > Macrobrachium > Macrobrachium rosenbergii. The sequence goes on from NC_089790.1 coordinate 19,558,601, forward strand.
AATTGACAGTCACGAAGAAAGGGAACTTATTTATAGGATTTTCTCTACCTTGGCACCCCTGAGCATTGGGGACGGGGGGCATTAAATCCCGTAGGGTGTTAGTGTCATCAGGCATTACTCAAGGTTCTTTGCTGCAACCATCTTACTTTCCACCCTCTCTTAACAGTCGTTTCATAGTGCAACTGCGAGATTTTCCTCCTGTTACTCCTTTCAAGCCTTTTTACTGTCAGTTAACCTTTTTACTCTCAATTTCCCTTTCGGTACTGAATGGCCCCATAGGTCCCAGTGTTTGGCCTTTGGCCGAAGTTGTATATTCCATTCCAAAGGGGCACAAAGACAACTCCGAACTAAATATGTTGAAATAGGTTTCATTTGAAGCAGTCGGTCCCGAGAAGCGAATCCCCAGCCTCGAGTTTCTCGGAGATGATGATGCCTCTCACTTGTTTATTTCCCTTAGGAGATACTCGGATAAGATTGGTTTATTTTTGTTTATTTCTCCCCACCTCTCCTCTCCTGGGTGAGAGGTAAGTGAGGAGTCAATTCCATCTAATTCCCCCTACGCGCTCGCGCGGTCTTGCAGAAACGCAGATACGCATTTTATAAGTTCTGACGCACCTACGCCAGAGATACTAGCGGCTGAATTTAAGGGAAAAGTCAGTCGGATTCCGAATGTCTTTTTCTTCTGATTTTTTCATCTTATTTTTTTTTTAGGGGGGATGGGGGCCTGTCCTGCCCCCGGCCGCCTTTCTTACCATGGGTACCTCTGGGGAACGGGGGAGTGGGAGGAGGAGGGAGGGAGAAGCCCTCCTCCCCACATCATCATACACACCTCATTTATATCGGATCAAGTCTTGAGACAACATCATTGGCCCTGCTATTCGAAACCTCAGACAGACAGACAGACAAAGACAGACAGACGTACTCGGCGGCGGCGGGACCAATGTCTGTCGCTCGCGAGCCCGTCCCTGTGTGTGTGTGTGTGTGTGTGTGTGTGTGTGTGTGTGTGCGCGCGCGCGCGCGCGTCTCGTCTCGTGACGAGAAAGAATGTGTCTTTCTTCTTTGTCAAATTCTTTTCACTTTTTCACGCCATTGCCGAGGAAAGAAGGAAGCATGATTGAAAAGACGCCTCGTCTCTCGACCTGTAGCCTTCTGTCGTGTCACACGCCGTTTTTATGTCTCTCTCTTGCTTCGATTAATTAAGGTTTCTTCCCTCCCCGTCTTCTCTCTCTCTCTCTCTCTCTCTCTCTCTCTCTCTCTCTCTCTCTCTCTCTCTCTCACTTTTTTCTAGTTTTTTTTTTTTTTTTTGTCCCGTCTCTTGAATGCCTGTTGAACATTACTGCGTCAGTAATGAAGACATAATATTGACAGTGTCATCAAGACTGTTTGTATAACGGTGGTAG
>NC_089790.1:19565000-19597500 GCF_040412425.1 Macrobrachium rosenbergii
AGATCTTATATACACAATAAACTATATATATATATATATATATATATATATATATATATATATATATATATATATATGAAGGTAATGGAAACGTGTATCACAGAAATTATATATATATATATATATATATATATATATATATATATATATATATATATATATATATATATATATATATATATATATATTTTATATACAGTATATATATATTTCTGTGAAACACGTTTCCGTATCTTCATATCCATATATATATATATATATATATATATATATATATATATATATATATATATATATATATGTGTGTGTGTGTGTGTGTGTGTGTGTGTGTGTATACATATGTATTTATGTATATATACATATATACATATATATATATATATATATATATATATATATATATATATATATAGTGTTTATTGTGTATATAAGATCTCTCTCTCTCTCTCTCTCTCTCTCTCTCTCTCTCTCTCTCTCTCTCTCTCTCTCATGATAATGTTATCTCAACTTCAACACTGTCATGTTAGGCGTTAGTATAAGATTCTGAAGTATTTACATAAGGTGATCAGGTGTCATAATAATGTTTATGGGTGAGTGCCTTTGCAACACTTCTCGTGGATTACAGTCACAGATTTTTTTATGGTCGTAACTTTCTTTAAAAAAAGATAAATTACACATTAATGGGTTTACATGGATGAATTTGTGCTTGTTTTGTGGGTATGATATTTTTTATTGTGATTGTGCATAGTTTTTGTATACAGTGGTTTTTCCCATATTCATATTTCAGTTTTGGGATGAAAGCTGAATGTCCTGTTCAGTAAACTTCAAGAGGATTGTTCGTCTCATACACTTTCCAATAAGTATCGTCAGTGTCCCTTCGAGGGCCCTCCCCCCCCCTCCTTCCTTCATATGTCCTTTATACAACGTGCGTGTAGCTTCGATCTTACATGCTTTCTCTCTCGCTTCCTTATATCAAGGCCCTTTCGTCTAAGTGCTCATCTGCCCTGCACTTTCTAAGTATTTTTCTCCTCCTCCCTCCCATCTCTTCCAAATTTATCATTTTTTATCAGCCTATCGTCCTCCATTCTTTCCACACGACCGAACCATCTCTTAAAGACTGCCCAACAGTATTGCCTTCGCTAACCTGTTTACCGCATTCTCTATTCTGCTTATCTAAACAATTTAACATTTTCAGTTCCGACGCCATATTTACGCAATTTGAGTTCGTTTCAAGCCCTTCAATTTTTTTCTTTTCATTCGTATTCACCTTCTGCGCTTCATTTCCATGAAGAGGCCTGCCTAAAAGTCACTCCATATATTCATGTATTGACTTCCGTATCCAAGTTTGCACCCAGTCTTCTGCAGAAACCTTGCTGCCTTCCTGGTTTTGCCTGTTGTGTGAGCTCACGTTATTTTTGCACACAGCTATCTTTATTTATCAACCGTGTCGTTTCTTCTTCTACCATCCCTAATGTCTTTATTTATCTTCCTTTCTTCTTCTGCCATCCCAAATATTTATATTCGTTGCTACATCATTCTCTTGCAAACACTTTAGTAGAAGATCAGTATATATAGACACACGTGTATGTGTGTGTTATTGTGTATGTTTGTTTACTGTATATTGCAGGGTTCATAATAAGTGTGGAACTAAGAGGAAATTCTCTCTCTCTCTCTCTCTCTCTCTCTCTCTCTCTCTCTCTCTCTCTCTCTCTCTCTCTCTCCTCTCCGTAGCCTTAATCCGTAATCCAAGCGTACCTTTTTGAATGGCAAGCCTGCTGTCAGTGTCTGGGGTTAATCTAGCTGGCCAGAGAAACCTATTTTTAAGGGGAGTCAAAGATACATCCATTGGCGCAAGGGCGCCAACACATCTGGTGATATAAAGTGTCTGGTTGGGAGATACCTGTAATTGCACTTGTTGAGCTGTGCTGGTGAATCACGCTTGTTTATTTCAGGTGTTGAGAATAGGTTAAGTAGAAGAGGTCAGTTTGTTTCAGGTGTTGAGAATAGGTTAAGGAGAGGGGGTCAGTTTATTTCAGGTTTCAAGAATAGGTTAAGGAGAAGAGGTCAGTTTATTTCAGGTGTTGAGAATAGGTTAAGGAGAACAGGTCAGTTTATTTCAGGTGTTGAGAATAGGTTAAGTAGAAGAGGTCAGTTTATTTCAGGTGTTGAGAATAGGTTAAGTAGAAGAGGTCAGTTTATTTCAGGTGTTGAGAATAGGTTAGGTAGAAGAGCGCAGTTTATTTCAGGTTTCAAGAATAGGTTAGGGAGAAGAAGTCAGTTTTTTCAGGTTTCAGGAATAGGTTAAGGAGAAGAGGTTAGTTTATTTCAGGTTTCAAGAATAGGTTAAGGAGAGGGGGGTCAAGAATATTTTGGGATGGCGTCATCATCAGCATCATCATCATCGTCAGTCATATTCTTTTGAATTTTCAGTCATAAATGATTTATTTATGAATTTTTACATTTATCATTGTTTTCTCATAACTGTAACTGATCTCTAACTATAACTGATCTCTTCTTTCTGTATTGGTCTATTTATTAATTTGTTGATTTATCTTTGTTCTCTAGTAACTGCTTTTTCATCCATGACTGAGTTAACCACATAGAAGTCATTCACTTTAGAGCAACGTAGGAGTAATCTAATATGTGAATATATAGTTCCCTAGGAGTAATTATGTCGTATTATTATTATTATTATTATTATTGTAGAAGTAGTAGTAGTAGTAGTTCTTCTTCTTCTTCTTCTTCTTCTTCTTCCTGCCCCGTCGTAGAGAACAGGGACGTGAGGGAATGAAAGGAATAAAGGATAAAGAATGAAGGATAAGGCTTATTAGGGTTTGTGATTGATGGGAGAGGGGTAGAAGGGAAGGAGGGGGGAGATCCATGGAACGGGAAGGAAGAGATGATGAGACCTTGGCTGGTATGTATGAGAGAGAGAGAGAGAGAGAGAGAATGGCACGAAAGGTAACTGTTGGAGTATATTGGTTCACTAGACTTTTTACTATAAAAAGGCATTGCTCAATCTGTAATTGTTGGAATATATTGATTCTATAGACTTTTGCTATAAAAAGGCGTTATTTAATTTGTTTTTGTTAAAATATAATGGTTTCATAGAGTTTTGTGTGTAAATAAGTCGTTGTTTAATCTGTAATTGTTGAAATATATTGGTGCCACAGAATTTTATTAATAAAAAGGCCTTTTTTTTTATTATAAAATTTTGAAATATTTTGGTTGCTTAGGCTTTTTGTTATAAAGACGCCGTTTTTATTATAAATTTTAAAAATATTTTGGTTGCAGAGACATAATACAATAAAAAGATCTTGTCTAATCTAGTTACCGTACTCGCTTTTCATCATGTCAATAAAATTAAGATAAAATTTACCTTTTTCAATTTCTCTAAATTCGCTTATACGTATTTCAAGTTACTATTTTTCTCCTGTAATTTTATTACATTGTTATCTATTTATTAATTTATTCAATTATTTTTTCCCCTTTTTAATAAGTGAGATCTCTCGTTTTTCTGTATTTCCCTGCACCTCCTCTTCTTCCCAGTGAACACCAAAATATTCTTTGGAAGCTTGAATTTCTAGTCAGTGGCCCCTGTGGTGGGCTTGTTCCATATGAATGGGGTTCATCTTCTGAATAATAATAATAATAATAATAATAATAATAATAGTAATAATAGTGGGGTTCATCTTCTGAATGATAATAATAATAATAATAATAATAATAATAATAATAATAATAATAATAAGAAGAAGAAGAAGAAGAAGAAGAAGAAGAAGAAGAAGAAGAAGAAGAAGAAGAACTTGGTCGATATGAATGGGGTTCATCTTCTGAGTAATAATAATAATAATAATAATAATAATAATAATAATAATAATAATAATAATAATAATAAGAAGAAGAAGAAGAAGGAGAAGAAGAAGAAGACCACCTTGGTCGATATGAATGGGGTTCATCTTCTGAATAATAATGTCAACTTCACACGTGAATCTCTTCCCCCCTCGCTTGTATGTATTCCAAGTTACTGCTTTCGTTTCATATATAATTCTTGTTCCCGTGGACCTGCAACAAACCGACGCCTGTGTCTTCAACTGTGGCGGCAAGAATTTCGAAATTACACTTTTGTTGAAGTTGTCGGGATGGGGGGAAACAATTTTGAGAGAATATTGCTCGGCAGGAAAGTAAAAAGTTGGTCTTTTATCAGGGTTTCTTTTTTGGCGATATAAGTACAAGTTTTTTTTTTTTTTTACGATAAATGCAAGTTTTTTTTTTTTTTTGTCGATAAGTACAAGTATTTTTCCTTTGTATTTGATGAAAAATAATATTTAAAGAATAAAACTTCAGATTTGCTTTGATGATTGGATTTTACATCATGGGAACCATTTTGGAAAGTTGCCGTAGATTAATTTAATCGGTTATGAATCTCTCTCTCTCTCTCTCTCTCTCTCTCTCTCTCTCTCTCTCTCTCTCTCTCTCTCTCTCTCTCTCTCTCTATATATATATATATATATATATATATATATATATATATATATATATATATATATATATATATATATATATATATATATATATTTTTTTTTTTTTTTTTTTTTATAGTGTCAGAAATTGTTAAAATGAAGATCACGTTTGTTTTGTTAAGCAGTCGGTCACAATTCTAATTGATATAATAAAAAGCGTATTTTGCGTAATAAGTGATGGTGAAATTCCAGTTTCCTCACTTGCGTACATTTCGCCTAGTGGATTTTGCGTCATCTGGTTTTTTTCAGTCTTAAAGTAGTTATGCTTAAATATTTCCAGTTTTCCCCAGAAGCTCTGTAGCATCAAGGAAGGCGTAGTCATTTTAATGTAGAGATACGAATATTTCCTTTGGCATAATTGCGTAGCTGCGTGTTTATCAAGACAGCTTTCCCGTGATTAACTTAGGTGCGTTTCTCACCTGTAAAACTTTCCGATAATTGCACCAAAAATAAAATGGGCAACAGGTTATGAAATTCTCTCTCTCTCTCTCTCTCTCTCTCTCTCTCTCTCTCTCTCTCTCTCTCTCTCTCTCTCTCTCTCTCTCTGCGATGACAGAGGCGTTAGATCTTTATGGTTGTGTGTTCGAATCATTTTGAGTTCAGAGTGGGCTTATGTTTATGCATTCAGTGGTTTGGGAGAGAGAGAGAGAGAGAGAGAGAGAGAGAGAGCTCTCAGTAACTCTCCCCTCCCTATGTTCCCCTCGTCCCGAGTAGACTCGGGGCACTTGGGTAAGGGCATCGGTCGCCCTCTCGCCCTCTCTCTCTCTCTGTCTCTCATGCGTCTTCCCCTCCTTTTTTTTTATCTCTCTCTCTCTCTCGCTCTCTCTCTCACCAACACACGCACAGGCATACTAGCCAACCATGAGCTTCGCTGCGGCTGCCCCTCCTCGCATCTCACTTGAACTCAGTCCCTGTGTGACGGTTGTCGTGTGTGTGTATTCAATCTCTGCAGGAAGCTTTTCTTGACTTGTGGTAGGAAGGGAGGAAGGAGAGAGAGGAGAAGAAGAGAAGGAGGGGGAGAGAGAGAGAGAGAAAGAGAGAGAGAGAGAAGGAAGGAAAGAGGAAGCTCTTTTGTCTCTCCGTATCAGCATTTACACATCCTCAAGTATGAGACTCGGGTTGAGATTAGACAGCGAGGAGAGGGGGATCTGTCCCAAGCAATATCACGTCACCCAAGTGTCGTAAACCTCCTGAAGGAGGAAGAGAGGGCCAAGGCAACACAGGTGAGAGTGAGTTCGGTGCCCAGACATGCGGGACGACGTGCCCAGGGCAACGCAAGCCCTAGGAACTCCACCTCAGCCGCAGCGGCGTACCCGCCAGGGGTCGCCTTCAGTTGCTCCTCCTACTCCCTCCAATCCCCCGAGTGGCGACACCACCGGCGGAGGGGGTGGAGGAGTCGGAGTGGATCTCTCCAGGAGCGACTCTTACTCCCTGTCCAGGGGCGGGAAGCTGGTGTCGTCGCGCCCTTGGTCGGCTCAGAACCACCACCAGGTGGTGGTCAACATGCACCTGGTGGACATCCAGAAGGGCAGCCAGCAGCAGCAGCAGCAGCAGCCATCGTCAGACAGCTGTCGAGGAGTTTCTTCTTCGGGAGCTTCTTCAGGAGCTTCTTCTTCAGGGGACAGCAGCGACTCGAGCGACTCCGACGACGACACTTCCGAGGACGAGTACGAAGTTCGAACGCCCGCGCGCCCTTTGGATCACACCCACTACACCCTCCCGGAGGAGGATGAGGAGGAAGAAGCCGAAGGAGGAGGAGGAGGAGGAGAACCTAAAGTAGAGGAAACCGAATCAGTGAATAAGCCCGAGGCCAAAGAACGCCGTGGGGACGAGAGAAGTGACAGTGAACCTGATGATAACGGCGGGGAAGCCACCACTCTTCGCGACGGACGCCCCACCCGGCCTCAGGAGGCGTCCGGGAAAGACCAGGGGGCGGCGAACCGTTCCGTGGACACTGACGGAGGAGATTGTGACTCCGATGACGACGAAGACGACAGTGAGAGTGAAGAGACAGAGAGCACAGTCCGGGCACGTCAGGTGGGTGTGGGCGGGAATGGGGTAGTGGCAGAGGAGGGGGAGGTGGAGGGGGAAGGGGAGGAAGGGGCAGGCGTGGGTGGGGCGCTTTTAGACGGGGCGTCACAGCCTCCCGTTGATGAGGATCACAACGACACCCTCAGTACTCTGAGCGGCGACTTGAGTTTCGACGACCGGGATGTCACTTCGCCCCCCAGAGAACATCAGCATCATCATCATCATCACCTTCAGGCGGTGCCCAGTGTGCCTGAAGACCCCGACGCCGCCTGCCAGGAATTGGGAAGCTCACCCAGCGGCACCACGCCCATCTGTCACAACCGTGTAAATAGTAGTAGCCAGTCTCCTCCAGGAGCTAGAAAAGAGCCCAGTCAGAAAGAGAATTCACACGAAGAACTCAAGGAACCAGTAGTGCCACCTAGAAGGACGCCTCCGGAAGGTGCTGGCGTAAGGGCGGGTGTCTTTTGCATAAGCGGATATCCTCGAAGCAACACCGATAATCCCCGGTCGGATCTTGATTCCTCTTCTTCTTCTTCTTATTCCCAGCAAATGGCATCCAGTGATCTTAGCTATAAGAGACCGCTTGACGATGCTTCCCTCAAATTTTCGAAAACCCATCCAGCTGACGAAACAGGAACAACTGTGAGCAAAGATGAGAATCCGTTAGAGAAGACACCGTTGTACGTAGACAGCCGCCAGGCTAAAAGGTTCGAGAGCCCCGATAGGCCTAGTGGTGCCTTCCCCCAAGAAGAAGAAAGAAGTGGAAGTGGGTTAGGAGGAAAGAAAGTAACGCCCCAACAGCGGTCGAGTAAATACGCCTCAGGGTCGTCGTCTTCTCGTGGGCCGCATCTGCAAGGCACATGGGACCAGCAAGGCATCCTACCGCCGCCGCCTAGGCCCCAGCAACAGAAACCCCAGCAAAAGCTCCAGCAGAAACCACCACAGAAGCAACAGCGCAAAGAAAAGCAGCGAACGCCGCCACTCCTGCCCAACGGCGCCCGTAGTAGTCCATCCCGCCAGAAGCACTTGTCGCCAGAGAAGGAGATCTGCAGAAGGGCGAGGAGTCAGCAGCAGCAGGAGGAGGAGGAAGAGGAGGAGGCGGAGGACACAGACAGATGCAGCAGCTGTAATGGGAATAACAGCGTGGATAATGGCTACAGCTCCCTCCCTCGAAGCTGCCCTTCTCCCTCTCCCTCCTGTTCCTCCTCGCATTCCTACCGGCCTCCGTCACGCTCCCTACTACAGGAGAAGGAAATCCAGACGTCCATACGGCGTGACCTTTACCCTCCTACTCCACAGCACCATTCCTCCAAGCAGACACAGCAGAGGCAGAAGTTGGCGCAGCTGGATACGCAGCAGCAGCTACAGCAGCTGCGTCGTCTCCAGCATTCGGAACAGGAACAGCACCAAAGGTCTTACCAGCGTCAGTACAGTAACAGGAGCGACAACAGCACGAGCACTGTCAACAGTCGTTCATCTAGTAGTTCACGTAATAAAATTTCCCCCTTTTTTATAGACATTAAGTCTCAGATGGTATAATTGCTGGTGCGCATGTGTGTATATAAGTATTTATGTATGTATGTATTTCTGCCAGATCATGTATGTAGGGATGGTCCCAAAACCACAGCAGAAAATTCAAAAAATTGGAAAATCATAAAACATGCATAAGACCACCGCTAGTGTCAAGGAAGCGTGAAATACGTAGACTTTTCGAAGCTTCATTAAAAAAAAAAAATCCTTAAATTTCATTTACAAGGAATTCTTCGAAAAGTCAATAAATAACAAAAGACTTTGAATAGCCATCACTCTCCGTTGTAGAGCTTATTCAGAACATTTTTCAAAGATGACACTTGACTGACTTTCTAACGTTAGAATAAGCCTCGAACAAATGGAGGAAATAGAGAAAGAGCGAGAGAAAGAGAGAAAGAATTACGGCCCTTAACAAAGGCCCAGTCTCATGTGTGACATTGCAGTTCTTCTATAGACACTTTCGTAAGCTTTGTATTCTAGATGTCCTTCTGTATCGAATACACAAATGGGTATTTGCGAAAGTGCTTAACTCATAATGTGCTTATGTGTTCTTACGTACGTTTGCGAATATATCTTGCAGTTTTTCCTATAGGTAAAATATTTGTTCCGGAAATCTTGAAAATGCTTCTTTGACCAGTAGGTACATTTAAACCGTCAAAGACGGTCCGTTTTACATTTTTACACTCTATCTCACAATAATTAACGGTTATGCGTCAAGAAAGAGACGGATTAAGCGTTTATGAAAATACTGATTCTCCTACGCGTAGCCAGCCAACTATACCCAGGCTTTCGAAAACATGTTTTATATTAGAATTGATTACAATACCGCTCTTAAATTCTTCTTGAAATTTTCCCATAACTATGTATTGCAAAAATGACTGTGAATGCCATTGAAGTATTTTTCATTTGACCGTTTTCTGTGAAAAGAGAAATTCTTAGTTTCTGTTTGTACAAGAAACCGGGTATAGAATTTAGTTTTTTAAATAAATCTTTTAGAATAAAAACGTATTTAGTGTCTTCCGTTTTCATGACAGATCTTAAATGGGTAAGTCCTGGTTCTTAAAGTTTCCTCAGCTTAAAAACACTTGCGGACAGAATATTGGTCTTGTAATTAAAAGTTTAATTTATTTGTAATTAGTCAAGTAATGGAGGTTTTGAGAGTGTGCGCACGTATTTCATTGTTCCTGCTGTGGTAGGTCTACATTTATATGTTAATTGAGCTGTTGGTTGAAGGACTGATCACTATTATACATTTTTTTTTGGCTCTATACGTCATACATGCAGGTGTCTGTATGTGTGTACATACATATATATATATATATATATATATATATATATATATATATATATATATATATATATATATATATATATATATAATGAATGTATGTATGTATATATAATTATACATATATATATATATATATATATATATATATATATATATATATATATATATATATATATATATATATATATATATATATATATATATATATATTTGGTGTATGTTAGTGCGTCTGCTTGTGTAATTATAGTTTTACTTGTAGTACTATATGAATTGTTACCTTTGTGTTAGGTTTTGCAAATACGTTAGTTTTGCAAATACCTTTTCTGTAGAACTGCGTCACTGAGATAAACGAAAACGATACTTATGAGAGAGCAGCAGTTTCCAGTGTGGTAGAATGTTCTTAATAGGTGCCAAGTTCCACCAAATGGCTTTGGAGTGAAAGTTTCCTTGTATATTTGTGACCGAGTCAAATTATCGTTCATATAAGAGGTTTCTTTTAATTGGCATATCATAGACGTAATTTAATAAGGATAAAATCAGTTAATTATACGAAAATATAATCAAGATACGATGTTTGGCATAGACAAAATGGCTAAATTATTGTTTGATCTTTTTAGATATTTTTTTTTTTATTATAAGTGACATGTTCTGATATCACTTGAGAAATGGGGCTTTCTTTCTGCTCCGGCGAAAAGGGGAGTCACGATAAATTTATGATTATTTATTGTTTTGCCCAACAAAGGGGAGGTCATGATAAATTTGAAATATTTATGGAGGTTATTTAATTTACTTTTCATTTGTAGTTTCGGCATTGTATTATAATAATTGTATGTATATATATATATATATATATATATATATATATATATATATATATATATATATATACTCAATGTATATATATATATATATATATATATATATATATATATATATATATATATATATATATATATATTATATGTATATATACATATATATGTATGTATGTATGTATATTTATATATTATACATTATATATATATATATATATATATATATATATATATATATATATATATATATATATATATATATATATATATATATATATATATATATAGAGAGAGAGAGAGAGAGAGAGAGAGAGAGAGAGAGAGAGAGAGAGAGAGAGAGAGAGAGAGAGAGTTAAATGTAACTCCACAACGTCGTCTATATTTCAGTGACTAATCGATATTATTTTCATATAAGTTAACTAACTCCACAACGTCGTATATATTTCAGAGACTGATCGGTTTTATTTTCATATCATTAGATAGTATCTGTGCAAAACAATAACGTAATTAACATAAGAAATTGTTCACCTCTGCGAGACTGTATTCTCAGGTATCGTGAAAAATGACCCAAGTTCAGTGTTCGGCTCAATTTTGACAGTATGTGAAACAAGTCGTTTGATTTCCGTAGAGTTTATCGCGTTTGATATCCGGGTAAATCTACGGCATCGATTTGCCCGTAATCCTCTGTGCGTGGTTTCTACGTGATGTTGCTGAATGTCACCTTTTATTGGTGTCCGTTTATTTAAGTTTGAAATTATATATACACACACATACACACGCCGTTGTTTGTATTTTTTTTACTTCGCCAAAATTTGGACTACGTAAATTTTGTATACATTACCTGCAGTATTTTATCGATCATTATAAAGCTTCCGTAATATGGTAAAGATATCGAGTTACATTACTGTCATTTTAATTTATTACGCTAACTTTAGAGCTTCTGGCGTAATTCGAAGAATAACCAAGGAAAGTATTAGCTAGAGAAAATCGAACTTTTGTTTTTCTGTATTTCCAAAAAAGGAATCTTTCTCGGGTTCTTGTATACATGCAGTTTAATATACAGGTTTAAGTGAATATTACACATATGCATTTATCCATTCAATTTAATATACGGGTTTAAGTTAATATTATACATTATACATATACATACAGTTTAATAAACGGGTTTGAATGAATATTATATACTCGTACATGCATTTATACTTAAAATTTAATATTTAATATACATTTGCATTTATGCACGTATTTAAATACACGGGTGTAAGTTCATATTATACGTATCCATTTATCCATTCAATTTAATATACTGGTTTAAGTGAATATTATACATTATACATATGCATGCAGTTTAATAAACAGGTTTAAATGAATATTATACATTTGCATTTATACGTACAATTTAATATACAGTACATATGCATTTATGCATATATTTAAATACACGGGTTTAAGTTTATATTATACGTATACTTTATACATACAGTTTAATAAAAGGAATATTATGCATTTGCATTTATGCATACAATTTAACATAAGGATTTAAATTATTATTATAGATATGCATTTATACAATTTAATATTAAGCCTATGCATTTATGTATATAATTAATACACGGGTTTATGTGTATACTATACGTATGCATTTGTGCATACAATTCAATGAAAGAGTTTAAATGAATATTATGCGTACAGTATGGGGATTTAAATTAATATAATATGCATTTATACATACAATTTAATATAAGGGTTTAAATTAATATTATGCATAATTCATATGCATACAGTTTAATAAAGTAGTTTAAATGAATATTATACATATACATTTAAACAAAATTTAATATTATACATATGCATACAGTTTAATAAACGGGTTTAAATGAATATTATACATTTGTATTTATACGTACAATTTGATATACATATGCATATATGCATGTGTTTTAATACACGGGTTTAAGTATATATTATACGCATGCTTTATACATACAATTTCATAAAAGGGCATAAATGAATATTATGCATATGCATTTATGCATACAATTTAATATAAGGATTTAAGTAAATACAGCATTACACATATGCATTTATACAATATAATATTATACATATGCGTTTACGCATATAATTTAATACACGGGTGTACGTGTATATCATACGTATGCATTTATACATACAATTTGATTAAAGGGTTTAAATGAATATAATGCATATGCATTTATACATACAATTTAATATACGGGTTTATTGTACTTATGAGTTTATGCGTACAATTTAACATACGAATTTAAATGGATTTAATAAATATGAACGTCTCGGTAATTATTCATCTTTACAGAACATTTTTTACTTTTCTGTAAAACAAAACTATTGCGCCGGCTTTGTCTGTCCGTCCGCACTTTATTCTTTCTGTCCGCCCTCAGATCTTGAAAACTTTTGAGGCTAGAGGGCTGCAAATTGGTATGTTGATCATCCACCCTCCAGTCATCAAACATACCAAATTGCAGCCCTCTAGCTTCAGTAGTTTTTATTTTATTTAAAATTAAAGTTAGCCATAATCTTTACTCTGGCAACGATATGGGATAGGCCACCACCGGGCCTTGCTTAAATTTTCATGGGTCGCGGCTCATACAGCATTATACCGAGACCACCGAAAGATAGATCTATTTTTGGTGGCCTTGATTATACGCTGTACAGAAAACTCGATTGCGCCGAAGAAACTTCACCGCATTATTTACTTGTTTCAATTTCTCTGTTGTGCAGTATCTATGTATGTACGTACGTATGTATGTATGTGTATATGTATATATGTGTATATGTATATATGTATGTATATATGTACGAGTATATATGTCTGCATACACGCAGTAACTCGCTCTAGATCTTCCCGAGCGCTTATTCAAAATCGTTACACATTCGCCATCTAGTGCCATTCAACATCGCATGTCCGACCGCCGTTATGCGTGTTACCAGTCACACACTAACGTTACCGCCGGAGTGACGTAACGGCGCATGATGTGACCGCCGCGGGGGATTGGGGCCGGCGGTCGTAACGAGTAATGCCACATTGCAATCCCCCAAGTAATCCTTTACCTGATTTGCCTGGTGTCCGTGCCAAGTATCCAACACGGACGCGACGAAGTAGCAGCAGCAGTAGGTATATCCGTAAATCTCTCTCTCTCTCTCTCTCTCTCTCTCTCTCTCTCTCTCTCTCTCTCTCTCTCTCTCTCTCTATTTATAAAGATGAGTATCATAAGGACCGGTTAGCTAAAAAAAAAAATTCGGTCATTTTCTTAATTGAAACAGCTGCACCAACTGTAAAGGTTAATAGTATCTCGAGTAGAGAGAGAGAGAGAGAGAGAGAGAGAGAGAGAGAGAGAGAGAAAGGTAAGATGTGTGAGAGAGAGTGTGTGTGTGAAAGAGAGAGAGAGAGTAAGGTAAAGTGTGTGTGTGTGTGTGAAAGAGAGAGAGAGAGTGTCTGTGAAAGAGAGAGAGAGAGCAAGGGAAAGTGTGTGTGTGTGTGTGAGAGAGAGAGAGAGAAAGGGGGGGGGCGGGAAATTTGTGTATGAGAAAGAGAGAAAAAAAGTGTGTGAGAGAGAGAGAGAGAGAGAGAGAGAGAGAGAGAGAGAGAGAGAGAGAGAGAGAGTAAGGTAAAGTGAGAGAGAGAGAGAGAGAGAGAGAGAGAGAGAGAGATAGTGTGAAAGAGAGTAAGGGAAAGTGAGAGAGAGAGAGAGAGAGAGAGAGAGAGAGTGCGCGCGAGTATGTGCGTGGTTGACACTCCGTGTATGCGTGTGTGAGTGAGAGAGAGAGAGTGTGTGTGAGTGTGTGCGTATATTCGTCCGTGTGAAGGGTGCCAGTGCCAGGTCTGATCAGTGGCCGGCTGGGTCGCGCCTGGCCCTGGGTAGCTCTTCCTGTTACTACTGCTGTGCCATTCAGTGTCTCTCCCTCTTTCTCCCTCTCTCTCTCTTTCTCTCTGTCTCTGTCTCTCTCTCTCTCATTCTCGCAGCCTTCAGTTCTAGCTACTTCACGGCGTGTGTGTGTGTGTGTGTTCGTGTGATACAATGATGATGTTGCTATTGCCAGTCAATTTTGACAGCCCTGCTTGGCTAAGTACTCTCGGCCACTGCTGTTATTATTATTACCGCTACTACCAATAACGTTTCGACTAGTGCGCTGATGCTTTTGAAAGCGTAAAGAGTTAAAGGAAATCAAATAAAAAAAAAAAAGAAAGTGATTCAACTTTCCCGAAGTGCCTCCGCTCGATTTGAAGGCCCGTCGGAAAATGAGTGCCAGTGACACGGGAGCAGTCGCTCGTCTCCGAATGTCTTGTTGGTGGTGTTACTGTTCCTGCTTCCTCTTCTTCTTCTTCTTCTTCTTCTTCTTCGCTTGGCATTGATACCCTGAGTATTGATACCCATCGCCAGAGAGGAAAAAAACAACGAGAGAAGCACGTTGCGATTGCAAAGTGAATAAGCTGTGATTTCGGGTAGTTTTTCGCTCGTCGCACTTGTAAAGATTAAAAAAAAATTTTTTTGCCTTCCCGTGATAATGATTTTCCCCAATGTCAAGGTTTTGCGACTAACTGTGATTATCTGTCTGTCTGTCTGTGTGTCTCCCGTTTGTAATCTGTCAGGGAGGGAACTATATGCTGTAATGCTGTAAATGAATTATTGGTTTTTGACATAATTAAAGCTTTCACTTGTGTTATTTTCAGCCATATTCATATACGTTATACGTAATTGTATCTGCTTTGTTTGCATGTATATATTTGTGTTTTTGACGTTCCCTTCTTTACCTCGTAAATACCTATACCTGCTCAGTTCAGTGTTTTACAGACTAACACATACATTTACAGACATAATTAGATATGTAAATATATTATGTATGTGTATATATACATACCCACACACACACACACACACACACACACACACACACACACATATATATATATATATATATATATATATATATATATATATATATATATATATATATATATATATGTGTGTGTGTGTGTGTGTGTGTGTGTGTGTGTGTGTGTATTGAGAGAGAGTTACAGGTAAAAATTCAGTATCTCAGTCCTGCACAGATGATTAGTATATAAATATTTTGTGTATAATATGTATACACATATATATATATATATAATGTGTGTGTATATATATTATACACACACATTATATATATAAATATAGAATAACCTCTATGATTTCTATCGTGTACATCCCTTTATTCATGAAACATATACACTGACGCAAGACCAGGTACCCGTGTGCATGATCACGCAGGCATACACACGCAGGCACCGTCTCTTTGTGCCTTTGATGGGTAAACCCTGTGATTTTTGCTTTCAAGCGTAACGTCCCGGATTACGAGACCATTTTTTTATGGTGTGTGTATGTGTGTGTGTGTGTGTGTCCACGTCACAGGAGCGAGTCACGCACACGCGATGAATTTTTCATTTCCATCGACTCACTTCTTTGAGGATACTCATTTCCCTCGTCTGTTGTTTTTCCTCGCCCGATGTGGTGACGTTTGTCGAAGATAGTGATGATGATGATGTTGGCTGACAGTGGTAATGATCAACGTCTCTGTCGAAATAGTGACAAAGTCAAAATGACTCCCCCATTCCTCTTCCTTTTCTTGATATTATTTGTTGAGTGGCTGTGATGATGAATGACAGCGATGAAAATGATGACGATGAACGTGTCTGTCGAAAAAGTGACAAAGTCAAAATGACTCCCCCGCCCCCATCCTTTTCATTATATATGTGTTGAGTGGTTGTCATGATGATGATGATGATGACTGTGATGATAATGATAGTGATGAACGTCTGTGTCGAAATGGTGACAAAGTCAAAATGTCTTCCCATCCCCTCTTCCTTTTCATTGTATTATTTTTTAGGAATTTTTGTTGCGTTAGTTTATCTTTGCCGAATCATTATCAGCTGTCGTGAAATTCACTATGAAATGTTTGTATTTCCTATAGGCCTACAAAAAATTGTGTAGAGTTGTAATTAGACTATTTTTTTCTACATTTTATTTTGATAACAGAGACATTTAACTATTTTTAATGTATTGCACATAGGGTTATTGTTATTACAGTATTTTGACTCTCATTTTGTAGGCATTGTACTAAACATAATGGTAACATCAATATTGCCGATATTTGTGGCTGTGATATTATGTCATTTAATGGACACCTGCTATAACTGACACTACTACTGCTAATATTATCATTATTGATGAATAGTCTGCTAATATTATTGTTATTGATAAATAGCTTAAACAACCGGTGAGTTAACATTCGTAGCACTCATTAAAAGTTATTATGCTCTATATACTCGGATGCAGAATTCATTTTAGTTAATAGATCCTTAACTGTGATCTGTTCTTAGGTAAAAATGAGGTCACCCTTCTCTCAGTTTATGATGTACAGAACTCTCCTCAGTGATATTCATGCATAAATTCGGGAAAAAATGAAGTGATTTGGAAATGGGGGGGGGGGGAAGGAGAAAAATGGTTGTAGTATCAAGTCTGTAGCAGTATGAAAAGACATTTTGAATATACATCTTCAGAGGGCTGTTTAAATGTTTGTATTACTTTAAATTTCAGTTGTCCTTTTCGCTAGGTTTAGAAATTTGGGCAGAGGGCAGTTCAGATTGAAGAAAAAATGTTTTAAACTATATCTATATACACTTGTCAGACTCCAGTTTATATTTCATTTTGACAATACAACAGCAATATTGGGAATCCTTTTCCAGTTTCACTATGATCAATACTTTTTCATTATATTTCTTCGCTTAATGGTAAAGTTGGCTTCTAAAATTTCGGTACTCACCCCGGGCAAGCCAAAGGGGACATCTGATAACTCCACAGCAGCAGATAATATCTCTGAGTTGAGCAAACGAGAATCTTTTGGCAACGCTGCCAGTGAAACACAAGTCGCCTAACACGTAAACACATGACAGAAAGCACCGTCTGCTGTATGACCAACTGGTATTAAGTCACTGTAATGTGTGCCGATATTTACGTGGCCGACTGTACCACGTAAGATTTTTTTTTTAGGATTAACATTTGCATTCCTGTGATGAAAGGCAGTGCACTGTTAATTATTTGGCTTAAAGTCATATGTGTACCTATATTTATGTGGCCGACCGTACCACATAAGGTTTTTTTTTTTAGGATATTAACATTTACATTCCTGTGACGAAAAGCAGTGCACTGACGTAATTATATGGCTTATAGTAATATGTGTACCCATATTTATGTGGCCGACTGTGGCACATAAGAATTTTTTTTAGGATTAAAATTTGCATTCCTGTGATGAAAGGCTGTGCACTGACGTAATTATTTGTCTTATATAGTAATATATGTACCGATATTTATGTGGCCCACTATACCACATAAGATTTTTTTTAGGATTAACATGTGCATTCCTGTGACGAAAGGCAGTGCACCGACGTAATTGTTTGGCTTATAGTTAAAAGTGCTCTCTTTTTCTATAACTACAAATTGAAGTTCGGAAGTGATGTAGATATTGCGTGTTAGTATATATTGAAATTATTTCCTCAAGGTTGTCCCTTCTTTTGCTTATCAAACTGATATCTCCAAGGCCAGATATGTTTATATTATTTATTTATTTAATTAATATCTCATTCATATATTTAATTTATTATTATTCAGAATATGGTGGTATGCAGTTTATCAGACTCATTATAAATACTTTGCCGTGTGATTCGTTAAACCAGTATAAATACCTAGTTGCGTAACTGATTAAAATCATTATTATTAATATAGATATGATGCAAATATGCCACATAACTAATATTTGTTTTGCTGTCGTGATAAAGTGAAAGGGAATTATCGTGCCTGTGATTGACTAATGGGCCATTTATCAAAATTAGCATTTTGGAAGTGAAAGGGCGTTTGAAAATTTTAATTATTTATTGGCTCTTGATGGGTTTCCCAACTTACGAGCTTTTTCTTTCGTGCACATAATAAAACAAGTTAAAAATGCGTTCCTCGTTTGTAGCAATCGAGTTTTCGGTACAGCGTATAATACTGTATGAGCCGCGGCCCATCACACTTTCAGCCACGGTGGTGGCCTGTCCTATAGCGTTGCCAGACGCACGATCATGGCCTACTTTAACATTAGATTAAATAAAAACTACTGAGGCTAGAGGGCTGCATTTTGGCATGGTTGATAATTGGAGGGTGGATGACCAATATACCAATTTGCAGCCCTCCAGCCTCAGTAGTTTTTAAGCTCTGAGGGCGGACAGAAAAAAGTGCGGATGGACAGACAAATAGCAGCCATCTCTACAGTAGTTTTCTTTTACAGAAAACTAAAAAAGGTCAACGAATTGTACCTGACAGTTATCCTGGCTTTTGAAAGCGCTGTTTTCGCTGTAATATTTCTTAGGATTATCTCTTCGATATGAATTGATACACTAGTCTTTGTAACGGTACCTTCGTTTGATGAAGATTCTGTCTCGTTTCTATTTTATTTCTCTTTATTTACCCTGGTCAGATGAGAAGTGTCGTTGCTTTTGTCGAGTCGCCAATATTGTTTCTTAAGTGGTGTCAGAAATATTTTGTCTTTGGGGTACGCTCAGATATATATATATATATATATATATATATATATATATATATATATATATATATATATATGAAGTACCCGAATGAGACATCTTTTCAAGTGTACGTATCTTGTTTACACACCTTGATGTAACGAAAACGAAAACATTTTAATTTTTGATTCCGGCCTGGGAGAGGAAAAGCTTTGGGCAATTTTTTTTCCCGAGAAATTGATACGGACCCAGACATTTGTATAGAGGTTTGCAGTATTGAGTAATGATAGATACATAGTGCACACAGACTCGTTGATATATTTCTTTGTGCACTGGTATGAAGAAATATATATTTAGGTATCTATATTTCTTCGAGTAAAATCTCTCTCTCTCTCTCTCTCTCTCTCTCTCTCTCTCTCTCTCTCTCTCTCTCTCTCTCTCTCTCTCTCTCTCTCTCTCTATATATATATATATATATATATATATATATATATATATATATATATATATATATATATATATATATATATATATATATATATATATATATATATATATATATATATATATATATATATATATATATTTATGCATACACACACACATATATATATATACACACATTTGTATGTATGTGTGCCTGCATACACCACACACAAATCACAAACAACAACACCATCGTACATACAAACTCCAGCTTATGCATATATTTCACCATTCATCAACAGTCGCTTTCTATTTTTGGTGAAAGTTCAATGCATGCAATCCTGCCTTTTTCCCAGAGACCAGGTGATGCTCTTCCGGGTTATAACTGATTTATGTGCATTTTTTTTTTTTTTTTTTTTTTTGGCCATTCACGAATACCTTGAGCTTGTTTGTTCACTATTTTTCCTTTTTCGAATTTTTTCGTTCTTTATTTCAAAATGTTTCTTTTGGCTCAAAATTAAGGGAAGGTTTTGTGGCGGAAGGGAGTTTTAGCAGTGCATTCCGTTGAATAATGTTTATTTTTTTATTTGTTTATTTATTTTATTTATTTAGTTTTTATTTTGAATTCGTTTATGTCTAACTCTTAATCTATTTTTGCGGGTTTTTTTAAATTTTTATTTTGGCTCCCTATTCATTTATTTCCTCGTCTTTTATCATTATCTAACTCTCAATCTGTTTTTGCGTTTTTTTAATTTTTATTTTGGCTCCCTATTTATTTATTTTCTCGTCTTTATCATTATCTAACTCTCAATCTGTTTTTGCGTTTTTTTTTATTTTCGCTCCTTATTTATTTATTTTCTCGTCTTTGTCACTATCTAACTCTCAATCTGTTTTTACATTTTTTTCATTTTTATTTTGGTTCCCTATTTCTTTATTTTCCTCGTCTTTATCATTATCTAACTCTCAATGTGTTTTTGTTTTTTTTATTTTTAATTTGGCTCTCTATTTATTTATTTCCTCGCCTTTTACCATTATCTAACTCTCAATCTATTTTTGCGTTTTTTTTATATTTGTTTTGTCCTTATTTATTTATTTTCTCGTCTTTATCATTATCTAACTCTCAATCTGTTTAAGTTTTTTTTTTAATTTTTATTTTGTCTCCTTATTTATTCATTTTCGTCTTTTATCATTATCTAACTCTCTGTCTGTTATTGCGTTTTTTTTCGTTTTATTTTGGCTCCCTATGTATTTATTTCCTCGTCTTTTATCATTTTAAAGTCCATTCCTTCACTCCCTCAGACGAGTATGCCATCTGTTAGGACGCTTAAATTATTATATGAATAATTAATGTTGTCAATACAACTTTATAATTAAAAAGAATATTTTTTTGCTTTTAGTTATAACTAACTTCATAGGATGTGATATTAATTATAGGTAAATATGAATCTCACTCATGTATCCAAACCGACGTTTAAAAAAAAGTGAGTAATTATAGAAATTCAGTGTACCATATGAACGTTAATGATGTACTAATATTTTACTTGAATTCATTTTTCCCAAGTATATATATAAACGGTACATTGACTTAGGTTAATTCATAAGCCACAGTGGATTAACCCCAATGAAAGACTTCGAGTATATTTCTTGGGTTGAGGATTTTTGAGAGTGAAACCACATTTTCAGTGACCACCTCACCTTCATCACCATCATCCTATCGACCCTTGGAAAATGACCTTTGGTGAAAGTGGTGTGTAGTGATCTCATCATTTTCATTGTTTCATCACTACCTTTAACGACCCTTGGAAAATAACCTTTGGTGAAAATGATGTATAATGATCTCATCAATTTCATTACTTCATCATTCTCCTTAACGACCCTTGGAAAATTACCTTAGGTGAAAGTGATGTGTAGTGATCTCATTATTTTCATTACATCATCACTACCCATAACGACCCTTGGAAAATGACCGTAGGTGAAAGTGATGTATAGTGATCTCATCATTTTCATTACATCATCATTATCCTTAACGACCCCTGGAAAATGACCTTAGGTGAAAGTGATGATGTCCAGTCCCCTGTTTGTGATGAATCGAAAGTGATGTTGCCTTGTCTGTCGTCCCGCGAATTGGAAGAGGTTGAAGATGCGCATGGGAAGGATGTCCACCTGTCTATGTATATGTATATGTGTATGTATATGTAAGTCTCGCCCCACTGACGCACATCCGCATGTTCATGAGTATGGGTACATATGTCTATTCCTCCGGTCTGTCGGTTTCAGCGCCCATACCGGGGCGAGAGGTACCTGAGGAAGAGGAGACAGACGCCCAAGGAAAGATGGACGGCGCCTCCCAAGAGACCACCGCCGTCGGGGGCGCCACGGAGATCGCCGAGATATTCCCCACCGAAAACGGCAGCCTGGAGGACGAGGAAAACGACGTCTACGACGACAGCGTCGACGCCATGGTCGTAACGGCGACCCCTACCGCGAAGTTGTACTCAGGGGGCGTGGCCGAGACGAAGTTGTACGGCGGGGGAGGGGCCGAGTTGAACACGGGTACCGTACAGCTCTACCCCCCGGCGGAGAATGGTACGACCACGGCTTCCAGGCTGTACCACAGCGACGACAGCGCCGTCCGACGCATGTACCACACGGAGAGCGGTGCGCTCCGCAGGATGTACCATAGCCTGAGCGACTACGGGATGTACCCTGCCTACCTGTCCGGGTTGGGACTATCGACTATCGTGCCTCTCGAGCCAGGTGAGATGCACAGGTGTGACGAAACCCCCCTCCCCCCTTACTGTATGACCCCTTAAATACCAAGGAGCCCTTCCTCATACCTGCATCCACACCTTTAAAGCATCTACGTCCTCAAGTGGCGGTAATCATGCCCAATCTTTTCTAAGGATCCAAGGATCTTCCTTGTTATATCCTAGAGAGATCCTGCAGTCCTTCGGTTTGCTTGAATGCACCAAATTTGGTTACTGACAAACCTGGTATTTATTTATGTTTTAAGTTCGGTGCACATCCCCCCTCTCTCTCTCTCTCTCTCTTGATTATTCTCACTTTGAATACATCTCTCTCTCTCTCTCTCTCTCTCTCTCTCTCTCTCTCTCTCTCTCTCTCTCTCTCTCTCTCTCTCGTTGTTTGGCTTCTTCCCATAATCATTATAGTTCTTCTAATTATTCTCACTTTCAAGACACTTCCAGGAACCACCCCATCTCTCTCTCTCTCTCTCTCTCTCTCTCTCTCTCTCTCTCTCTCTCTCTCTCTCTCTCTCTCTCTCTCAAGTGTGATAATGGCCCTTCCCTTCTCATGACCTTCCGAGTTTCTCTTGATTAATTATTTTGAAAAGTCCCTTTATGTTGCTGTGTGATTTCACTGAATGTTTAAATAATTTTATATTACTAGATTGAGTTACATCTCTCATTGTTTCTTTTATTATGAAATTTTAATATTATGGTAACTCTTAAGGTACAAAGGGAGATTATGTTCAGGTACCATAAATAACGCTTCATAACTAATTCATTTATTTTTATTAGGAAGGTAATTATATGATATCAAAGTGATATTTTTTTTATATTTTTAGGAATATAGGGATTTATGACATATTAGTTTGTATGGTAGGGAACCTCCCCGACTCCCCAAAGTCTAACAGGATCTGGGTTTAATGTCCCCCACGCCTTCAAGTGGTAAGTGAAAAGGAGGTTGACAGGTATCAACTTACAAATGATGTAAATGTGTCGCTTGGTTTTCACAAAGGATGCCAAATAGAGTACTTACAGAATCGTATACAATGAAGTTGAAATTTAAAAAAAAGTATTTGAAACAAAGAAGAATGAAAGCAGATAAGAATAAAAGTAAAGTGAAGGTGTTAAAACTCGAGGAATCCTGGTTAGGGATAAATGCTCTGTGGCTCGAGAGAGAGAGAGAGAGAGAGAGAGAGAGAGAGAGAGGGGGCTGTGGCCAAGAACTATCTTTATTGTGACTCGGGCAAGTGGAGAGAGAGAGAGAGAGAGGGGGGGTGGCCAAGAACTATCTTTATTGTGACTCTGGCCAGTGGAGAGAGAGAGAGAGAGAGAGAGAGAGAGAGAGAGAGAGAGAGAGAGAGAGAGAGAGTCTCCCAGCTGAAACTCCTTTTAGGTAAAGTGGAGAGGTTTTGTCTCTGACTCCACTCCTTCCTTCCTCCCTGTTCCCCCTCTTAAGGTTTTTTTGTCGCTTATCTTTGCTGCGACCTTTCGCTGTCTCTTGCTCCATTTCTAGTTTATCTTCCGTTGCTTTATTTCTCTGCTGCGACCTTTCGCTGTCTCTTGTTCCATTTCTAGTTTATCTTCCATTGCTTCATTTGTATGTTTGTTGACGCAGTTACTGGTATTTTGATCCTTATTAGCTGTCCTAGGCAAATAAAATAAGTTGGGACTTTTTTGCACTAAAAATTTGGTAATTAAGATTTGCTGACATATTGGAGCAACCTTTTTTTTTCCTGTTTCTGTTCACGAATACAATGTCAACGGACATTAGCATTTAATGCTGTGGCTGTGAAATTCAAACGAGAGAGAGAGAGAGAGAGAGAGAGAGAGAGAGAGAGAGAGAGAGAGAGAATTTCCTCTTCTTTGAAAATGGTTTTACAAGAGCGGTATTATCTTTTAAAAACTTTATCAAGAAAGAGGACATACTCTCTCTCTCTCTCTCTCTCTCTCTCTCTCTCTCTCTCTCTCTCTCTCTCTCTCTCTGTCTATATATATATATATATATATATATATATATATATATATATATATATATATATATATATATTTGAACCAAATAGAGTTTAATTTTGATTTATTTTCATAGAACATCTTAATAGTACAATCTTCTCCCCACTTAAAAAATGTTTAATGTAGGAATACATTCAGTAATCTCGTCAGAATTTACTATTAAACGAAAAATACCAGCACATTGAACTTACCTACTCTTACCTGAGCTGTGTGGGCCTAATTAGGACCAGGTAGAGCCCCGCGATTTCAAGAGGTGCCTCGCTTATCTGCTACTTATTAATGACGCCCCGAGATTTGGAGAGGACGCGGATCGGCTTTCATCCCGCGGGAAGGAAGGAAACGCTACGATATTTTCCCGGCTCTTATTTTAAGGTCTAATCAGATTTCGCTTAATTGGGTCCTTACTATCAGCAGGTACTTAGATTAGTCCTCGTTTTTTTTTTTTTTTTTTTTTGGCTGGTAAGAGAAAGCATTAGTCTTCAGTATTTATCTTTTGGTGGGTGAGAGAAAGCATGTCTTCAAAATTTATCTTTTGGTGGGCGAGAGAAAGCATTAGTCTTCAATATTTATTTTTTTGTGGTTGAGAGAAAGCATTAGTCTCCAATATTTTTTTTTTTTTGGTGGGTGAGAGAAAGCATTAGTCTTCAATATTTATCTTTTTTTTTTGGTGGGTAAGCGAAAGCATTAGTCTTCAGTATTTATCTTTTGGTGGGTGAGAGAAAGCATCAGTCTTCGAAATTTATCTTTTGGTGGATGAGAGAAAGCATTAGTCTTCAATACTTATTTTTTTTCTTTGTGGGTGAGAGAAGGCATTGGTCTTCAATATTCATCTTTTGGTGAGTGAGAGAAAGCATTAGTCTTCAATACTTATTTTTTTCTTGGTGGGTGAGAGAAAGCATTATTCTTCCAAATTTATCTTTTGGTGGGTGAGAGAAAGCATTAGTCTTCAATACTTATTTATTTTTCTTGGTGGGTGAGAGAAAAGCATTAGTCTTCCAAATATATCTTTTGTTGGGTGAGAGAAAGCATTAGTCTTCAATACTTATTTTTTTTCATGGTGGGTGAGAGAAAGCATTAGTCTTCAATACTTATTTTTTTTCTTGGTGGGTGAGAGACAGCATTAGTCTTCAATATTTATCGTTGTTTGATGGGTAAGAGAAACCATTAGTCTTCAATATTTATCTTTCGTGGGTGAGAGAAAGCACCAGTCTTCAAAGTTTATCTTTGGTGGGTAAGAGAAAGTATTAGTCCTCTTTACTTACTTTTTTTCTAGGTGGGTGCAAGAAAGCATTAGTCTTCAATATTTATCTTTTGATGGGTAAGAGAAAGCATTAGTCTTCAATATTTATTTTTTTGGTGGGTGAGAGAAAGCGTCAGTCTTCAAGATTTATCTTTTGGTGGGTGAGAGAAAGCATTAGTCTTCAATACTTTTTTTTTGGTGGATAAGAGAAAGCGTTAGTCTTAAATATTTATTTTTTGTCGGTAAGAGAAAGCATTAGCCTTCAGTATTTATCTTTCGGTGGGTAAGAGAAAGCCTTTAGACTTTCTGTTTCTCAATTTATAATGAAATTTGACAATTTATTATTTAGTTTTTCCGTTTATCTTAGTATCTTCAGACATACCTGGTTGGATGAATGTACGTAGGCGGCTCCTTTCTTGAGTCGATGACGTCACGTACACGTACAATACCTATCCAGGTATGACCACGCCCCCTTTATTCAGATGATTCTTCTTCTTTCTCATTTCATAATAGGAAACTCATTTTCCTCTTTGGTATTCTTTTATCAAACTACCTTCATTCAGTCATTCCCAAGTGAAAGATCGAGAGCATCAAACTGTAAGGTTTTTTGTTGATGTAGTTGTTTGCTTGTTCGATTCCTTGCCCGATGTTGCTTCTTTGTTGGACAATAGTGTTCGTTTATCTAGGCTGTTTTTGGTTGTCAGAGAACATTTGTAATCTTGATAATCATGCATTTTGTGTGGAAAATGTGGGTTAATGTATATATTACTGTACATATATGCATTCTATGTATTTCATGAATATTGTCCGTTGCAAACGCATGCGCACGAGTCGCGCTGTCTGCACTCTGCACATGCGCATGAGTACTCTTCCTGCTCAGTTGCACCCGTTTCAGAGCCCCCCCCCCCTGTATATACCTATTTGCTGTGTGGAATAAAAGACACCTATGACTCGGAACATTATTTCTTCATCCTTGCAATCTCCTGTCTTCTACAAGACATCATCACATATCACCAGCATCACATATCACCAGAAAAAAGGCTTTCATTATTAATATGCAAAGGACAAAATAGGTAGGGGTTTCTCTTAACGTCGAGAAGAGCAAGTAAACATGTTTGAAGTCTGTGAAAAGACACGTTTTGCTCCATAATCCAAACACGCCTTCTGGCTGCCGTTCCAAGAAGACTTCGCTTGTTTTATGGGCTGAAATAAACGCATCTTTATCTCCGTTCGCGGGCTTTTAAGTCTAAGCCTGCAAAGCCCGAAGTTTTCTTCCCAGATGTGGGTTTGTTTAGAAATTTTTAGGCTTTGTTATGTATTGAGAGTATACGTAGATGATACATGTTATATATTGAGAGTATACATCTTACACATTGAGAATATACAAACAACATGTTATTTATGGAGAGTACGCATAGATAACACATACAGGTAAAGGGAAGATATTAAACAATGAATATACAGCTTTGTTATCTTTTTCATGTTTGGAAAACTCTCTCTCTCTCTCTCTCTCTCTCTCTCTCTCTCTCTCTCTCTCTCTCTCTCTCTCTTCCCCATTTGCATTGCAGTAACTCCTGGCCGACCATTAAAATGCGGTTTGTGCGGTCTGTTGCCTTTATGATTACTGTATATCAGGAGACCCTCTTCCTCCTCGTGCTCCGTGTACACCTTGTGTTCCGTGTACACCTTGTGCTCCGTGTACACCTTGTGACTGAGTACACCTTGTGTTCCGTGTATACATTGTGGTCTAAGTACACATTGTGCTCCATGTACACCTTGTGATCCGTGTACACCTTGTGGTCTGAGTACACCTTGTGCTTCCGTGTACACATTGTGGTCTAAGTACACATTGTGCTCCATGTACACCTTGTGATCCGTGTACACCTTGTGGTCTGAGTACACCTTGTGCTCTGTGTACACCTTGTGTTCCGTGTACACCTTGTGGTCTGAGTACACAATGTGCTCCGTGTACACCTTGTGCTCCGTGTACACCTGGTACTTCGTGTACATCGTGATCCGTGTACACCTTGTGCTCCGTGTAAGAATGGCATATCCTAAAGGGGCCTCGTTCAACTCCTCCTTAGAGAGAATAAAAAACGTTCCCTCGTTTTCCTGAAAAATGGCTGCTCTTATTTTTATATATATGATCTCTTTCTAAAGACTTTTTCCGTTTTTCATTATTGCTATTCAGCGGGGAGAGAGAGAGAGAGAGAGAGAGAGAGAGAGGATTTTTATGTTGTTTTGGAACAGTGGTCGCTTCTTTATACCGCCTCCGCAGTCGTGCATATCTTATTTATTTGCGTTTATGTATACCTGTAGGTGTATGTATGTATTTATGAATGCATGTGTACTTCAGTTTTAATTTTAATACATTATCTGTATCCTTGTGTTCAATATTGAAGGTTATCAGTTTGGCGTAATTCTTCATTTACCTTTTTACTTATAAAAAATGTATGTATTCAGTTATTAATTTATTCAATTGTAGTTTTTGTAAATTTATTTATATGTATAGAAGCTTTATATATATATACATATTCAGTTACTTATTCATATGCATATATATGTATATATAGATAAAGGCAAATGCCAATCCGTTGTTTCAATTTCCCTCGTGGCATTTACCTTCATTTGTATATTCATCAAGTTCCATATTTTCGTGATTCAGTTGTACATATGTATATGTGTGTATTTATTTATTTATTTATTTATTTATTTATTTATTTATTTATTTATTGTGGGCGTCCGCTGGACTTGCCCCTCCACCATTAATCAGAACGCGTCGAATAAATGTCGTATAACAGGGGCTGATCCGCGTCGAATATTGTCAGCAATTTGTCAGCAATTTGTCTCCTCTCAGCAGCTTGGAAATTTTGACATTGTTCGTTTGGACTCTCTAGAGAAATTATTTATTTACATTTTTTTTTTCATATTCATGAGTTTATTGTTTTTCCCAAAGTCGTTCGTGAATATCGTTCAGTATATTTTTCGATTGACTCGAGAAGTTCGTGCTTGTTTGTTCCTCTGATGTTTGTGCCTGGTATTTTTGGGATCTGTTTCTTGAAACAAACTGCGTGTGTGTTACAGGCAGATAGCGGAACCAGGCATTTCGCGAACTGCCTGAAATTTCAGGCAGGTAGCGAAGTGCACTTAGGAGACTTTTGATCCCCTCAGGGGCTAGTACTAAACACGGCGAAACAGTGACACCTGTGCTGTTTCGCCCTGTTTAGTACTAGCCCTGGGCGATCAAATGCCCTTAAGTGCATTTCGCTATCTGCCTGAAATTTCAGGCAGTTCGTGAAATGCCTGGTTTCGTTATCTGCCTGTAACATATATATGTGTGTGTCTTTTAAGCAGTGTGCTTTGTTCAACATTTTATCGTTTTGACCAAGGTCTAGACCTTGGTTTTTGACGTTATTAGGAAAACAGATCTTACCGTTATTTAACACTATTGTTTTCCATTGCCGTTAATTTTTTTTATCGCTGGAATACGTGGTCACGATTTGCTTGCTCTTTACAAATACCCAATAATAATATCTTGAATGAAAATATAAGATGTGTATCGAAATGAAATCTTATAATAATAACATATTGGATGGAAATATAAGATAAATATCGAAATGACACTGCTTTGAAAGCACGATCCTCTCACGATTTGCTTGCTCTCTTGAAATCTTATAATAATAACATATTGGGTGAAAATATAAGATAAACACCGAAATGATACTGCTTTGAAAGCACGATCTTCGTTCAGTGATTATAAAAAAAGAAATAAGGTTCCTCACTAGTTATCAGACATTGTTCAGCTTTGGCTTAAGCTTAAAATGCCCTTCTGACAACCCCAGGGAGAACAGAACGTGGTAGTCTCACCTGGGGCGTTGTGGTCATCAGAAGTTTGAGTCTGGAGACTAGGGACGAGTGGAGAATCGCGGAAGTGAAAGCACAGGAAAGAGACAAGTGGACGAATTTTACAGAGGCCTTTTGTTTCGCGTGATTTTGGAGGCACTGGTGATGAAATTCAGTAAAAAAAAATGCTAATTAATTCAACATCTTTTGGAGAGTGTAAGATTCATCAACGCCCAGTGATAGAGAGAGCTTTAGGAAAATAGATTAATGAGATATAACGCCCTCATCTGGTAGATAGAGCTTTAGGGGAATAGATTAATAAGATATAACGCCCTCGTCTGATAGATAGAGCTTTACAAATATAGATTTATATGATATAATACCCTCATATGATTGATAGAACTTCAGGAAAATAGATTTATAAGATTTAGTGCCCTCATCTGATCTTGAGGAAAATAGATTAGTAAGATATAACGCCCCTCATCTGATAGATAGAGCTTTAGAAAAATAGATTTATATGGTATAATGTCCTCATCTGATAGACAGAACTTCAGGAAAATAGATTTATAAGATTTAATGCCCTCATCTGATAGATAGAGCTTGAGGAAAATAGATTAGTAAGGTATAAAGCCCCTCATCTGATAGATAGAGCTTTAGAAAATTAGATTTATATGGTATAATGTCCTCATCTGATAGACAGAACTTCAGGAAAATAGATTTATAAGATTTAATGCCCTCATCTGGAGCTTGAGGAAAATAGATTGATAAGATATAACGCCCTCATCTGATAGATAGAGCTTTAGAAAAATAGAGTTATATGATATACACTAATGCCCTTATCTGATAGATAGAGCTGTATAAAAATAGATTTATATGATAAAATGCCCTCATCTGATAGATAGAGCTTTAGGGAAATAGACTTATTAGATATAATTAATATATAAACGTTAGGTGTTTATTATTCCAGTAATCCTTCTCTGAGCAGCAACGGAAGACAACGATTACCATTTAATTTCCTTCTGGGTTTCTCCTTTAGTAAATGTTATTACACATCTTTAGCTTGAAGACTATTGCATTTCATTCAGGCACACATTTTGGGAGAGAGAGGGGGCGGGTGGGCGGGTAGGTGTCAGTGGATGCCCTTGGGGTGAGGTAGGGAGGAGGGGATAGGTAGGTAGGTAGGTAGGAGGGGAGGAGGAAGGGGAGGGAGTCCATCATTATTACCATGGAGACAACAAAAGCTTCAGCGTAATGGATGACTCGTGTCTAATGAGAGATAAGTGACTTCGTCTTCTCCTCGCGATACTTCTGGGCTCTCTCTCTCTCTCTCTCTCTCTCTCTCTCTCTCTCTCTCTCTCTCTCTCTCTCTCTCAGAGAGAGAGGGAAAGCGTTTTCTTTCTCTCATGAGAGAAGGAAATTTGGATACGAATTAGGAACAAGTAAAGTAAAGAATAATTATTAAGGAGAATAGTACCAAAAAAACCAGACTATTCAAAAAAATTTCCTGGAGAGAGAGAGAGAGAGAGAGAGAGAGAGAGAGAGAGAGAGAGGAGGTTCATTAAGTATTGCCCCTTGGCTGGGCAGTCGTTTCTCGAATTCCTTATGTCCGTGAGACATAATTATCACCTGGTGGGCTGGTTGCCCTAATTCACAGGTGTGTCATTCTCTAACTGTGGTTTTTGTGTGATTCCTTTGCCGTATTCGGAAAAGGTTTTTTCCTGACGTTTATTGGTTTATTTTGGTTTTTGTTGAACAGATTTCTTGATATTTTTAGCTCTCTCTCTCTCTCTCTCTCTCTCTCTGTAAATGTTTTTTCATGTTTATTGTTTTTTGTTTTTCTGATCTTTATTGGTTAATTTTAGCTTTAGTTTAACAGATTTCTTGTTTTTTTAGCTCTCTCTCTCTCTCTCTCTCTCTCTCTCTCTCTCTCTCTCTCTCTCTCTCTCTCTCTCTCTCTCTCTCTCTATAAATGTTTTTTCTTGATTATTGTTTTTGTTTTTCTGATCTTTATTGGTTAATTTTAGCTTTAGTTTAACAGATTTCTTGTTTTTTAGCTCTCTCTCTCTCTCTCTCTCTCTCTCTCTCTCTCTCTCTCTCTCTCTCTCTCTCTCTCTCTCTCTCAGCATACTGTCCTCGTAAGCGATTCTTCCGTTACCACTTCTCCCCTTGCGGCACTCCAGAATGCATTTATTATCCTCCTTTTATCTCAGCTCCCAGAGGACGACGTGAAACATCCGCTCTCTCATCAGTGAATGAGGTTTCCTCCCTCCTCCTCCTCCTCCTCCTCCTCCTCCTCCTCCTCCTCCTCCTCCTCCTCCTCCTCCTCCTCCTCCTCGTTAATGCGGATTTGGAAGTTTTTTCCCTGTCCGTTTGAAAGGATTAAGCTCCGTGCTTGATAGAGTTACCAGTGTCGGAGAGGTCTTTGCGCCTGACTGATATGAGTAAAACGATTTTTTTTCCTTTATGAGTAAAAGGATTTTTCCTTTATGAGTAAAACGATTTTTTTTGTCTATGAGTAAAAGGATTTTTTTGGTCTTTATGAGTAAAAGAATTTTTTGGGTCTTTATGAGTAAATGGATTTTTTGGGGCCTCAATGAGTAAAAGGATTCTTTTTGGTCTATGAGTAAGTTTTTTCTTTTTCTTTTTTTTGAGTAAAAGGATTTTTTCTGTCTTTTTGAGTAATTAGTAGAAGGATTTTTTCGTGCGTAAGAGGATTTTTTCTTATGGGTAAAAGGATTTTTTCTTTATGAGTAAAAGGATTTTTTTAGGTCTATGAGTAAAAGGATCTTTGTTTTGTCTTCATGTGTATATGATTTTTTCTGTGTGAGTAAAAGGATTTTTTTTTGTCTTACGAGTAAAAGGATTTTTTTTGTCTATGAGTAAAAGGATTTTTTTGGTGTCTTTATGAGTGAAAGGATTATTTTTTTGTGGGGGAGAATTTTAATTATTCCGTTCATGGCAAATGACGGATAATGTAAACTGTGACGACCCGTCTGTCCGTTTTATTTATTTATTTACTTATTTATTTATTTATTTATTTATTTATTTATTTATTTATTTATTTTTGATTTTTCACTTTTCTGGGAATGTGGACGAAAACGTATTTAGTAGAACAAATCTTATCATAATGTAAACGCTCATTAATAACTGAAACAATCAGTTATTAATCTCATTACATTGAAATGACACTGTATAAATACATATATGTGTTTTTTATTCACCGTACATCGTCCTAAATGATTCGTTTTGAATTGCCAGAGTAATTCATTTTTACGACGAACTTGACCATCGTTATGCCACACTCAAACAAATTCTCTTGCAAGTCCCCAGTTTTAAACTTACGGGACTTGTAGAAGCTTTAATAACCCGTAAGAGAGACTGTACTTTCTGGTCGAACGGCTCCAGAGTAATTTCGAGGTTTTCCAAGATGACCATTTTGGGAGAGAATTTTTTTTTTTTTTTTTTTTTT
>NC_089790.1:19605000-19635000 GCF_040412425.1 Macrobrachium rosenbergii
AGAAAGTTCCAAGTGAAAGGTTACTATTCTCACCACCCATGTATATTCTTCACCCAGACGCGCTGCCTAATTGATGAAGAATAATACCATTTTTTAATGGTGATAAATAGCCATTGTGTGCGGCGCATAGTAATAGAGACTTAATTATATCCCTAATTTCACTTGGTAAATTAGGACCTCATTAATCATCCTAATCGCCTTCCGCGCTCGTTATCCGGAACGGGTCGTCTTTTCAATTCAGCTGCGGTTAACGAGTCACCAACCGTATGGTTCGTAATTGTTTGCGAAAGGTTAGGTTTGGTTTGGTTAGAATCATTATGTTGAAATTTCATCACTTAGGATGTTCACTTTGAGGAAGGTTGAACTTTATATTTATCAGGTTTTTTCAAAGACTGACTGTAGAAAAAGTTCAAAAACTGACTGGAAAAGGTTCAAAAACTGACCTTAGAAAAAAAGCTCAAAAACTGAACGTAGAAAAAGTTCACTGCTAGAAAAGGTTCAAAAGCTGACCGGGGAAAACCGTTCAAAAACTCACCGTAGAAAAAGTTCAAAAAATTACTAGAAAAGGTTCAGAAACTGCTTAGAAAAAATTTAAAAACTGACCGTAGGAAAAGTCCAAAAGCTGACTAGAAAAGTTTCAAAAACTGACTGTAGAAAAAGTTCAAAAACTAACCAGAAAAGGTTCAAAAACTCACCGTAGAAAAAGTTAAAAAACTGACTAGAAAAGGTTAAAAAACTGACCGTAGAAAAAAAATCAGGAACTGAGTGTAGAAAAAAAAAGTTAAAAAAAACAGACCGCATAAATAAGTTCAAATAGTGGCAGCAGAAAAAAGTTCAAAAACAGACCATAGAAAAAAGGTTCAAAACTGACCGTAGGCAAAAGTTAAAAAAACTGAACTTGAAAAGGTTAAAAAAACTGAACTTAAAACAAGTTGAAAAACTGGCCATAGAAAAAATCTCAAAAACTGAAATTGTAAAGGTTCAAAAACAACTTAAAAAGGTACAGAACTGATCTTAACAAAGCTCAAAATCAAAAGCTCAAAAACTGAGCAAAAATCTCAAAATCAAAAAGCTCAAAACCTAACCGTAGAAAAAAAGTTCAGAAACTGACCATAGAGAAATATATCTATAGAAAGTAGCCTTCCTCGAGTTCTTACATTTTTTCATAAAGCCTGAAAATCTTAGCGTTTTATATTTGAGATTCCGGTGGATTACAGTCCTTCCAAAATACTTCCGACTGGAGAGAGAGAGAGAGAGAGAGAGAGAGAGAGAGAGAGAGAGAGAGAGAGAGAGAGAGAGAGAGAGGTAAATCTTTAAATCCCGAACTCAGTTCCCCTCTGCAAGTGGCAGAGAGAGAGAGAGAGAGAGAGAGAGAGAGACTCTCTCTCTCTCTCTCTCGCTCTCTCTCTCTTTCTCTCTCTCTCTCTCTCTCTCTCTCTCTCTCTCCCTCCCAGTTTTCGACACGTGTATTTCGACCGAATTTATTGCTGCCGTTCAAAGACTAACTGAAAAGGGGTTGGATGATGTAGTTTCTCTCTCTCTTTCTCTCTGTTCCCGTATTTTGATCGAATTTATTGTGTGTTTTTTCTGAAAGGGATTTCACCAATCAGTTTTCTCTCTACTGAAATGATTTGGACAGGTGTCACGCAAGGTGAGATAGCAGGTAAATCAGTCAATTAGCGAAAGCTTCTCTTATTACCTGTGGCTTTGACATCCAGGTTAAGTAATGGGAAGTCAACCTCGCATATATTTGTATTTTTACGTACAAATTTCTTTGAATTTTTGTGTTTTGTGATATACGTTTCAGTTGTCTCGCGAACGAAGAATGGTTGTTGAAAATATGAAGTATTTTCAATGTCGAAACTTACCTAAATTTTATACATAATCTGAAAAGTATATTTGGAACACTGTAAGAATTCTTGGTGATGCATCGAATGAATCAATGAATATCTTGATAAGATCATATCTGTACAAGTAAGAAAGTTACCGGTACAAATCCTGTGATCATTCGATCGGAAAGGATATCAATTCCCTATTAATTTGTTTGTTTCTTATCTCTTTCAAAC
The DNA here is from genome assembly GCF_040412425.1 of Macrobrachium rosenbergii. Taxonomy (NCBI): domain Eukaryota; kingdom Metazoa; phylum Arthropoda; class Malacostraca; order Decapoda; family Palaemonidae; genus Macrobrachium; species Macrobrachium rosenbergii. The sequence goes on from NC_089790.1 coordinate 19,607,067, forward strand.
TTATTTGCAAATTTTTTCCATTTGATTAGCTGGTATGTCGTCTTGTGTCCTTATATAACGTACTTTATCTAAGATTATTAATACACATTTTATATATATATTAGTGTGTGTCATGAGGTTATGTTCACCCGTTGGATCCTTGCTGTTGAACTTCAAGAACAATAGCACTACATTAAATAAACATTAAATTAGGTCATTAAAACTCCCATACGGATCCTCGCTTATAAAACTTGTGCCTTTAATCTATAAAATAATGATATCCGAGTGGATCTTGTTTGTCCTTATCCGGGTTACAGTAGGGGAGAAATGACACAGCCACCCACCCCCTGTAAACTAGTCTGTCTGCCATGGGTTGGGGCGGGGTAGGTAGGGGAATGGGAGGGCAGCAGAGACATCCACCCTCCTCTTGCAGACCTGTCTGTCCGCACCAAGTGGTGGCGGGTAGGTTGGGGATCAGGAGGGTAAGGGAGACATGACACATCCACCCGCCCCCTGCAAATCAGTCTGTCCGCCCCAGGTTGGGGCGGGGTAGGTAGGGGAATTGGAGGGTGGGGGAGACATTTACCCTCCTCCTGCAAACCTGTTTATCCGCCATGGGTGGGGGGCAGGGTAGGTAGGGGAGGCATGACACATCCACCCACCCCCTGCAAACCAGTGTGTTTGCCCCGGGTGGGGGTGGTCTAGGTTGGGGAGCAGGAGGGCATGGGGGACATCCACCCTCCTCCTGCAAACCTGTTTGTCCGCCCCGGGTGGGACGGGGTAGGTAGGGGATCGGGAGGGTACGGGGAGACTCGCCTTTGTTACTTCCTGAATATTGTAGATCGTTATTGGCAAATGTTGCCTTTCCCAGAGAACTCCGGTTTTTTATAAATTAGTTTGAGGTAACCCTAAACACCCACTCACCCCCCAAAAAACCCTGGGTATTAAGTAAACCAAGAATAGCCTTCAGAGATTAGGCTTAAGACCGATTTATATGACTAAATCCCTAAGCCAGGCCGAGGTAATTTGGCTTAAAGTAAACCTGTTAGCTCTGCCGCGACCTAGCGCCTAATCCCGATTTACAGCGAAATGTGTGGTAACTGGATCTAATTTGGGCGATGTTCGCTGATCTGGATGAAAGCCAAATTATATATCTCTCTAAAGTTTGCGAAACATTCCATTTTTCTAAGGATGAGAGACGGATTTGTAGGTTTGAATTACGCGGAGGCTCGCCGTAGCAAACAGAATTGGAATCTAAAATTGAGTTTAAAGGCCAAGCGCTGGAACTTACGAGCGGAAAGCAAGATGGAAGGAAGAGAATATTGACGGGAATTTAGTAAGAGAAATGAAAGGGGTTGCAGCTAGGGGCCGAAGGGGCGCTGCAAAGAAACCTTATCTAATGCCTACAGTGCACCGCGTGAGGTAGTACCCTGACGGTACTACCTCCCTACGGGGTCCGTAGTAAATAGGCCAAGGAATTGCTAAGTTCAAAAAGTGAGGGCATTCGTTTTAATTAAGCCCGGAAAACTGATAATTAACCTGCGATGTTAATAACGTATTTTATATGCAGGCTTCGCTCGAGCGCCTACGTCGAAGCAGATAAAAGATTGCATTTCCTTTCGTGAATATTCCTTTAGGGGGTTAGTCAGTGCACCTCATGCTGTGCACTGTAGGCATTACTTGAGGCTCTTTGCAGCGTCCCTTCCTTAGACCCCTAGCTGCAACCCCTTTCGTTTCTTTTACTGTACCTCTGTTCATACTCTCTTTCTTCCATCTTACTTTCCTCAACCCTCTCCTAACAATTGTTTCGGAGTGCAGCTGCGGGGTTTTCCTCCTGTTACACCTTTCACGCCTTTCTACTCTCAATTTCCCTTCCAGCGCTGAATGACCTCATACTTCCCAGCGCTTGGCCTTTGGCCTAAGTCCTATATTATACTCTTTTCTTTCTAGAATAAGCTGTCACTTATCAAAGTGCGTAGCTGGCACTGTTTTAGTGTTACATGAATAGATTCTAATTAAGGTATCTTCTCAAAACAGTCGTGGTTTTGGTCAAGAACTATTTACCATTTTTAGTTTTTTTAAAAGAAAACTATTGAGATGGCGTTTTGTCAGTCTGTCCGTACTTTTTCTGTCCGCCCTCAGACCTTAAAAACTGCTGGGGCTAGAGGGCTGCAAATTGATATGTTGATCATCCACCCTCCAATTACCAAACATACCAAATTGCAGCCGTCTAGCCTTAGTAGTTTTTATTTTATTTAAGGTTAAAATTATCCATGATCGTGCGCCTGGCACCGCTATAGGTGCCATCAACACAGGCCACCACCGGGCCGTGGCTGAAAGTTTCATAGGCCGCAGCCGAAAGTTCATGGGCCGTGGCTGAGAGTTTCATACAGCATTATACGCTGTACAGAAAACTCGATTGCGCTGAAGAAGCTGCGGACCATTCTTGTTTTCTCTCCATTTCGTGACTCAAATTCTACCCTTTTGAAGCCACTAAGGTCATAGTCATGACCGTTTTAAGTACTTTGTTGATGAACAATGACGCTAATAATTGATACGACATTGATAACTAGCGGTGACCAAACGAACAACTGTTATTTATTATGATCCTATAAACTAAAGCCACTTTTATCATCTTCAGCTGTTTATTACGTGGCCTCCATGTGTTAGATTTTTTATTCATTTCATCCGTCCTGTGTTTTTCTGTGACCCTCTTGAAGTTATGAAACAACCTACCTCATAAAAAAAATTTGAAAAATGAGCCGAAGTATCTTCGGCGCAATCGAGTTTTCTGTACAGCCGCTACAGCGTATAATCAAGGCCACCGAAAATAGATCTATATTCCGGTGGTCTTAGTATAATGCTGTATTTATGAGCCGCGACCCATGAAACTTTAACCACGGCCCGGTGGTGGCCTATCCTATATCGTTGCCAGAAGCACGATTATGGCTAAATTTAACCTAAACTAAAATAAAAAACTATTGAGACTAGAGGGCTGAAATTTAGTATGTTCGATGATTGGAGGGTGGATGATCAACATACCAATTTGTAGCCCTCTAGCCTCAGTAGTTTTTAAGATCTGAGGGCGGACAGAATAAAGTGCGGCCGGATAGACAAAGCCGACACAACAGTTTTCTTTTACAGTAAAGTGAAAACTTTGCTGAATGTTTCTGATACCGTGCCTCCAAGGAAGGAACAGAATTCGCCTCCAACTTCTGTATTCCTTCTGCTCCAATAACGTTATTATTTTCCCATTGGTAGATCAGTGGCTTTTTCAGAGTGAACCCGACACTTTTATTCTTTAACCTTCTCTCGTGTTCTTCCTTAATTGTGTGGTCTGGGAAGTTGCATAAATAATAATATTTAGTGTCCAATTCCCTTTGGCTTTCGCCTAAAAGAATAAGGGGTCTGTTCACACTCTGGGTTATGTATGGGCATTATTCCCGAAATTTCATCTTTTCGGCATCGGAAATTTAATCAGGGTACTGTCTCAGACTTTTCGGCGGCCCCCTTTTTCGTGGGACCGGGGGGCCTCAGTTGCCAAAGTTTTATTAAAATTCCTCTCCCTTCCTGAACTTTCGTCTTAGATTTACTTTGGAGATTAAGATGGCTAAGGAATTTACTTAAATTTTTGGTAAGGCACTCAAGATTGTTCTATATTATAGTTCCGTATAGGATACATTTTTGCGTCATTATATCTGTTAACTTATGATAATGGGAATTATCCGTTTCATTTTGGAAATATACTCATACACTCGTTGCTTCTTACTTTGGAAATATACTCATTGCTTCTTACTTTGGAAATATACTCATAAATACTTAGGCTATACTCATTGCTTCTTTGGAAATATACTCATACACTCATTGCTTCTTACTTTGGAAACATACTCATATACTCAGCGCTTCTTACTTGGAAATATATTCATATACTCAGCATTTCTTATATTTATTCTTATAGATAATTTTCATTAGTAAATTTGTTATTCCATTCCTAGGCTTTCGTAAGCCTCATTTCGATTACAGTATTGTGTATGACGGCAGCAACTGATCTCTTCACTGCATGGTAGTACTTACCTGTGATTCTTTTCACTGTATGGTACTTACCTGTGATCCTTTTCACTGTATGGTACTTACCTGTGATTCTTTTCAATGTATGGTACTTACCTGTAAATCTTTTCCTTGTATGGTACTTACCAGTGGTTCTTTTCACTGTATGGTCTTTACCTGTGATTCTTTTCACTGTTTGGTACTTACTTGTGATTCTTTTCACTGTATGGTCTTTACCTGTGATTCTTTTCACTGTTTGGTACTTACTTGTGATTCTTTTCACTGTATGGTATTTACCTGTGATTCTTTTCACTGTATGGTAGTAGCCTGTGATTCTTTTCACTGTATGGTAGTAGCCTGTGATTCTTTTCACTGTATGGTAATTACATGTGATTCTTTTCACTGTATGGTATTTACCTGTGATTCTTTTCACTGTATGGTAGTAGCCTGTGATTCTTTTCACTGTATGGTAATTACATGTGATTCTTTTCACTGTATGGTATTTACCTGTGATTCTTTTCACTGTATGGTAGTAGCCTGTGATTCTTTTCACTGTATGGTAATTACATGTGATTCTTTTCACTGTATGGTCTTTACCTGTGATTCTTTTCACTGTTTGGTACTTACTTGTGATTCTTTTCACTGTATGGTATTTACCTGTGATTCTTTTCACTGTATGGTAGTAGCCTGTGATTCTTTTCACTGTATGGTAGTAGCCTGTGATTCTTTTCACTGTATGGTAATTACATGTGATTCTTTTCACTGTATGGTACTTACCTGTGATTCTTTTCACCGTATGGTCTTTACTTGTGAATCTTTTCACTGTATGGTAGTAACCTGTGATTCTTTTCACTGTATGGGACTTGCCTGTAATTCCTCCTCCTCCTCCTCATTCTTCTCACGATAGGAACCTTTGTTCCTTACCACGGAACAGGACGTGTTCGTAGGGCCGTGGGTTAGGCTGGGGGAGTGACAGTAACACACGAGAGGCAGTTTCCTAAAAGTTCCAATAATATTTCACGTTGGGCGATTGAACGGCTCCTTTGCATTTGGGCGGCATTCCTGAACGCGGCCGTTACTCTTGCGTAACGGCCTCGCGTATTGACAGCGAAAAGCATAATGGTCATTTATCACCCCGTTTATTGGTTTTAATGATGGCGGTCGCGTCTCCACAGATAAAGCGTGCCTGTGTGGTTGATGTATGTGATATCACCTCACTTTTTCATAAATATTTATAAGGGGGTGAGGTTGCTAGCCCCACGCCCACTTTTTATTGATTCATGAGGTTGCATAAACCTTTTCAGAGGGTGAGGTTGCTAGGCCCGCGCCCTTTTTTTTTTTATTGATTCATGAGGTTGTATAAACCTTTTCAGGGGGTGAGGTTGCTAGCCCCACGCCTTTTTTTTTATTGATTCATAAAGGGGCTTATTCAGGAAGATCCTTCTGTTCCAGTTATCATTCATTTTTGGATGAGGTTGGTGGCCCTACACCTTGCCTCGCATATGTTCAATGAGCTTTGAAACCGTAGGTTCTGACATTTATTGCTGGTCACCCATCCAAGTAAAGACCAGAACCAACGATCTGACGTGTATTATGGCATGTGAATATATACCTATCAGGCTGAGTATGGCAGCTTTAAAATTCGTCCCTAATAAGCGACCGAAACGGAAAATGTGGGCCAGTTGAAAGCTGAGGAAGTAATTCTAGAAACGAATTAATTTCTGTGACAAAAGCTCTCTCTCTCTCTCTCTCTCTCTCTCTCTCTCTCTCTCTCTCTCTCTCTCTCTCTCTCTCTCTCTCAGGCTAATTTGAGGCCCAAGTCGGCTCCATATTTTTGTAAATATAATTTACCAGAGTTTGTGGTTTGTTGCTTATATTTATGGTCGATGTTTCAATTTTTCAGTTTCCAAATGTTTGTCAAGAGTAAAATTAAAAAAAAAAATTTTTTGCAGAGGATGTGGTGTATGATGCCATTGGCATTTTTGGATTTATTATAGACGCTGGTCTTTTCGCAAAAATATAATATTTAAGTTTTTTATTTGTTTATTGTTTTTATAGTAGCTATGTTGTTCATTTAATTGATGTCGGCATTAATGACCCAGTTGTCACGATGCCAGATAAAGTCATTCATTCATCCATTATTAGTAAAGAGAGAGTTGAAATGCCTTTGAATTATAATTAATATCTGAAAAGTCAGGTATGCATGCATGTGTGTGCGTGAATATATATATATATATATATATATATATATATATATATATATATACAGTATATATATATGTGTGCGTGTGTGTAAATTATATATATATATATATATATATATATATATATATATATATATATATGTATATGTGCATATGTATGTAAGTATATACTGTATCTATGTATGTATGTATTATGTAAATACACAACTTTCTTCATTAGACTTTGAGGTGACAGAATGACGGAGTTACGTGTTGTGTGTGTGTGTGCGTTCAATCCCCAATCCCACAGGCGTCTATCCCTTTAAGTGGAGGGAGGGCAATATTCATTCTGGTTATATATATTGCCTGCAGAAGGCAGCAGCCGCCGGTCCTCGCCCCGGCCCGGGTGTAATATGTCGGAACCTCCGTCGTTTCAGCTTAAATCTATCGCCGTATTGTCTTTTCGGCGAAGGGAGAGTGTCGGGAGATCAAAGGACTCTCGCGTCCTGTATTGTTTTGAAGCTTTGTTTGTTTTATTTACGGTGTTGCCTGGCTTAGGTTACTTGCGATGTTTTTGTGCTCGAGGGAAAATGGCTTTGTTTCAGTTTGCATTTCTCTGAAATGTATTTACGAAAATAGGGGAAGATGGTTGTGTTCGTATGGGAACCGTTATATTCAGTTCGCTGGATAAGCGAATATTTTATTAAACCTTGTGCCTCTTCTTTGACTAATTTTCCATTACCATGAATTAATATATATATATATATATATATATATATATATATATATATATATATATATATATATATATATATATATATATATATATATATATGGAGCGTCGATGGCTCAGTCGGTTACAGCAGCAGCTTCGGACTTCGTAGAGGTCTGTGGCGCGGGTTTAAATCCGCAGCCGACTGATCAGAGAGGCAGACACTTTGCTATCCGTGTAGACATCCCGGGATTATATATGTAATCAACGGATAGGTTTGCTTAAAAGCAAATGGGTGTTACAGACTAAATACACACACAAAACAAAGCCACTACAACGCCTTCTAAAAACATAACAAACATCTCACACGTCTCGAACTCTCGCCCTACCCGCGCAACAACTTCTCGCTGCTGGGAAGAAAGGGCGTTGGGTCGGGTATGATACATGAAACATACGCTACCGGGGTCTAAGCGATGTCAGGCAGGGCAGCCGATCGAGACTACAGGTCTACCCCAAAGCCAAATCAAAAGTCCTTCAAAAGAAGGCATCGTGCTTACCCCATACAAAAATGGGAAAAAAGCACGTTAAAAGAAGAAGAAGAAATATATATATATATATATATATATATATATATATATATATATATATATATTTATATATATATATATATATATATATATATATATATATATATATATATATATATATATATATATATATATCAGATTCCAGACTGTAATTTACAAAATACAATTTGCAAAGTACTGGCTTTCGAAGACATGATACAGCCTTCCTCATCAGGTACCGATGCACACTTATTGAAGCCTAACACGAGTAGTATGAATATATATACATACATATATATATATATATATATATATATATATATATATATATATATATATATATATATATATATGTGTGTGTGTGTGTGTGTGTGTGTATGTATGCATGTATGTATATATATATATATATATATATATATATATATATATATATATATATATATATATATATATATATATATATAATCTATATATATATATGGATAATATTTTACACAGTACTTTAAGAATGCAAACTCTGGAAAATCTTTCTAAGACTGTTACCCGATTTACCATATCAAGGTTTTCTCTCCAGTTCCCAGGAGTGATCAGATTGTTTATAAAGTCAGGGGTCCCAAAGACTTCGAAAACTTGAATAACTTCGGTAACAAGGTATGTTTTTTTTTTTTTTTACACTCTAGGGAGATAAGTTGGGATTTTTATCAGAGTATTACCGTAAGCGATCACTGACTTTGTTGCGAGCTTACCTCCTTTCTCGCTGGGGGGGAGAGAGAGAGAGAGAGAGAGAGAGAGAGAGATATGTATTTATATTTATGTATATACATATACAGTACACACATATATAAATATATATATATATATATATATATATATATATATATATATATATATATATATATATATATAATTAGGTATATATATGTGCCTGTGCGTATATTTGAGTCTTTATAGATATTACTGTACTTGGCCTGAATATTAGCGGCTTTTCATTTCATACCAATTTTTATTCTTCATAAATGTATATTTCACCGAGTAAAAAGAAAATGAATAGAACTTTACCCAGCTAAAAAGATTTATAGTTACTTTTCCTGTGCTCTTCTTATGTATATTCCCTTGTTTGACTATCTCCTCCTCCTCCTCCTCCTCCTCCTCCTCCTCCTCCTCCTCCTCCTCCTCCTCCTCCTCCTCCTCCTCCTCCTCCCGTGTTTTTAGCAAGCCAAAGTTCCCGTAATGACTTAAGGGGCATCGCAGGCCCCCCTTGCTCTGTGATATTATGGCTTCCATTCAACAACTTTGCGAAAAGGTACCACTCCAGGAAAGAGAGAGAGAGAGAGAGAGAGAGAGAGAGAGAGAGAGAGAGAGAGAGAGAGAGATTGTCGGTGGGGTGTTGGGGAAAGGGAGAGAATGATCGAATAAAAGGTGGATATGATATGTGTTATAATCATATGAGAGAGAGAGAGAGAGAGAGAATTTCTTACTCATAAAGGACTTGGCGTCCTTTGCCTTCTGGGATTTCTTATTAACATTTCAAATCTCGTGTAACCTTTCCTCCATTTTAGCAAAGGAATTCTGGAGACGTCTTTATTTTCAGATTTCTAATACAATCCATAATATTTATTTTTTATGTCCTTAATCCATCTTTTATAAGGCTTGAAATCTCTTTGGATTATCCGTCAGAAACGCTAACAATTTATTGATGTTTTTACTTTAGAAATGAAGTCATCGCTAATCTGCTGAGAGCATTTTTGGCAACCGTCCACCTGAATCTTCACAGCAACAGCTAAAAGTTCTTTTTCCTCGCTTAAAATGTCTTTTTCCAATACTATTTCCGCCCTTGCTTCAGATTAGCATTTCCTCTGTGAGAGGGCGCTCTTCCGGGTGCCTAATTCCGGGTCAAAGTTCACATCGTCCAAACTTCTGAAATACCTCCCAGATCATTTAGATTTTTCACTCACAGGGTGTCATCGTTCCCTTTTCAAATACGTAATAAATTTTCCTAATTTTTTTTTATTAAATTGATCTCTTTTCCGATTCAAGTACTTCTCAGTAATAAGTCCTACAGACTTTCATTGTCTACAATGTGTAAATATGTGTATTTAATATTTATTACATATTTATTTGCTTGTCTGAAGTAGGTACATTGAAAGTAATACATCTTTTAGACTTTTATTGTATACGTTATGTATACATACGTATATAGATACATGTATATTTATACGCATATTATATACATGTGTAAATTTATTATATATATATATATATATATATATATATATATATATATATATATATATATATATATATAGAGAGAGAGAGAGAGAGAGAGAGAGAGAGAGAGAGAATGTGCATATGTTTGTATACGTAGGTAGTAGACCCTAATGTCTCCCATTCCGTCTGCTGAGTGTATATATGCTTGGGAGACACCTCCTCCTGATATTGCTGTTATCTGTTAAAGGGAAACGAGAGTACAGGAAATGGATGAGCTGTATATTTGGCAGCTGTGAATTACGGCTGGAAAGCCTAAACCCCTTCGTGGAAACTCGCTCTTAGGCGCTTCGTGGATTGCTATAGCTCTCTCTCTCTCTCTCTCTCTCTCTCTCTCTCTCTCTCTCTCTCTCTCTCTCTCTCTCTCTCTCTCGCAAAGGTGGATCTCGATGTACTTTCTGTTGGGTTCATTGGGTGGAAATCTCTCTCTCTCTCTCTCTCTCTCTCTCTCTCTCTCTCTCTGAGGACCTCGATGCACTTTCAGTTGGCTTTATAGGTTGGAAATCTCTCTCTCTCTCTCTCTCTCTCTCTCTCTCTCTCTCTCTCTCTCCTCCATATACAGTATATATATATATATATATATATATATATATATATATATATATATATATATATATATAATTATATATATATATATTTATTTATTTTTTATTTATTTATATACACATACATATACATATGCATATAAATGTACATGTATACAAATACATATACATATACATATGCAAAGACTGGAGGACGACGCGTGACAAGAATGAATTACAAATTCTGGGAAAGAAAGATGAGTAGTGTACAATCGCCCCCAAAAAGTTGACGCAATTGAATTGCTATCGTGTATTGTATGGGGGCCGAGTGACAGACAAACCCTAATGGAACCCTGTTAAACGTGGAAAGTATATTTATTTATTTATTTTATTTTATTTGTTTGTTTATTTATTTATTTTTAAGTTTTAAGATGAGAATTTAAAGCATTAAAAATGATTGCATAATCATTTTTCAAACCTTAGGGTAAATTTCGTTTGTCCCATGTACATTCACATATATACACATATATATATGTGTGTGTGTTGTCAGCTTGTAAGCCATTGTAAATTGTAAATGTCATTTTTATTCATAAAACCGTGAACTTACAGCTTCCGAATCCATATTAGCATTTAGATGATTTTAGAATTATGAAGAATCCTCTCCTGTAAATTGAGTTACCAACTAAAATTAGCCGGTAATTAGCGTAAATAAAACTCCCAGGTGTTCAACATCATGTTTTTAAAACTGCCTAATGATTCCGTATATAAAATTATCATCATTACAAGCAATGTTTTTCTTTCACAACAAGAATGTTACTAACATGTATTGCGGTACTGAGAGTAGGTACGTTTGATACTAAATTTCAGCTGATGTCATTGCGCAAGGGAATTGTGACATTAAGATTGTGAATTGTGGAATGTGACTTTAGGATTTTGACAGGTGGAATGTGACTTTAGGATTTTGACAGGTGGAATGTGACATTGAAGATTGACTCTGTCAAACTATACATGTGAAAGGTTCGCTCAAGTCATGTCGTTCTGTTTTTTGGCAGTGTCGAGTATGCGTTTTTAACATTTTTCACGTTATCTGCATCGACGGTGATTTTATCGTTGAATTCTTGCTTCAGCAAAGTATCTCTCTCTCTCTCTCTCTCTCTCTCTCTCTCTCTCTCTCTCTCTCTCTCTCTCACCATCCAGGATATATGGTGAGAGAGACACACTTGATACTTAGCCGAAATAGGAAGCTAATGATAAAAAAAAACCGTCGATGCAGATAACTAAAAAAATGTTCAAAATGCATATAAGTTACTTTGTAGATTTATTTCCTCTTATTTTAATAAGTAAGATCTCTCCTTTCTGTATTGCCGTTTACCACCTCTTGCTCCTTCCTAATGAACACCATAATATTCTTTGAAAGCTTGAATTTCAAGGCAGCGGCCCCTGTGGTGGGCTTGTTCCATAGAATAGGTTTCATCTGCTTAATAATAATAATAATAATAATAATAATAATAATAATAATAATAATAATAATAATGTTTTAACTCTTCTTCGCATTGGGTAATAGGAAAGAATGACGTTAAAAATAATTACTCTTTATTATAGAGCCCGGTATTCTAATCATGGGGAAGGCATCTTCTACAGATCTATATCCAAGACTCGACTGGAGAGCAGGTGTTCTGCTCTGCTCCTCTGTCCAAATATTTGTCCTGGTATTCCTCGCGTAGCTGTTTACTTAAAAAAAGAAATTCCTCGGCTTGAAATTAGGCCGACAAGGCGGTGCAGTAGCGTAATTTGGGTGAAAGGTCTTCATTTGGTGTCTTAAGACAGAAATCTTGAAGTATTTAGATTTGATTCAGTGCCTATGACTTTTGTATAAAATTTTTACCAAAGTGGTTATTTAGATTATTGTATTTTAACTTGTTTTTTAATGGTGATGCCTCTCTCTCATTTTTATCAGATTTAGTTTTTAGAATGTCTAAGAATTTGTTTTCTCTCTCTCTCTCTCTCTCTCTCTCTCTCTCTCTCTCTCTCTCTCTCTCTCTCTCTCTCTCTCTTTCAAACACACACACACACACACACACACACATCTTACCAGATTTGGTTTTGTAGAATATAAACGTTGGACGTTTTACTTGTCTTCTAAATGGTGATGCCTCTCTCTCTCTCTCTCTCTCTCTCTCTCTCTCTCTCTCTCTCTCTCTCTCTCTCTCTCTCTCTCTCTCTCAAACACAACACACGGTTTACCAGATTTAGTGTCTTGAATTTTGTCTTTGAATTTGCTTTCTAAATATGCTCTCTCTCTCTCTCTCTCTCTCTCTCTCTCTCTCTCTCTCTCTCTCTCCGTGAATTATCTCCTGATTGATAGTCAGAGTTAATTATCGTTGACTCTGACGAACAGGAAGATCAGTCTTGATATCCCAGGCAAGTGCTCCCAAGGATATGCTCATCACCATGAATAATAAGCTCTCTCTCTCTCTCTCTCTCTCTCTCTCTCTCTCTCTCTCTCTCTCTCTCTCTCTCTCTCTCTCTCACAGCTTACCAAGGTTGGTGCCCTAAATATTGTCTTTGAATTTGCTTCCTAAATAGTGATCCTTCTCTCTCTCTCTCTCTCTCTCTCTCTCTCTCTCTCTCTCTCTCTCTCTCTCTCTCTCTCTCTCTCTCTGAGCTTACCAGGGTTGGTGTCTTAAATATTGTCCTTGAATTTGCTTCCTAAATAGTGATCCTTCTCTCTCTCTCTCTCTCTCTCTCTCTCTCTCTCTCTCTCTCTCTCTCTCTCTCTCTCTCTCTCTCTCTCGCTGAGATATGTGATATCCCGTCTAAGGAGTAGATTCTCTGGGTAGGGTCACGTTGGAGTTGTGGATTGTTGCATATGTGAACTATTTGCTTATGTTTGCTTATGCGTTTCAGTTGTGGTTGTAGTTATTGGTTTTTTCTTATTGTTGTAGTTGTTGTTGTTTTTCCATTTTGTGTTTCGTATTTTAGCGTCTTATTTGTGTTTATAAATTTGACGGTTTCGAACGCAGAGCCTCGGAGAAAATATTGACAGAGAAGGGTTGTGAGGAAGAAACGAAAGTTTCCAAGGCGAAACCTATGTCACAAGAGTGCCCGCGTTACGAAACATAAATAATGAAATAAATAAGTGAATAAATAAAAAATTTGTCCATTTCCTGCTCGACAAAAATTAATGACCGAGTGAATCCGTCATTTATTTTGTCAGCATACTCTATATTACATCAGTTATTTTGTCAACACATTCTAGTATATTGGACGTCATTGTATCTGTAACAGATGAAAGTGTATTAAGTAAAATATTCGCCGTAAAGTTTTGATTCATCTATTTTTATATTGATTATTGTGAAATGTCCAATTCTGGGGTCAACTTGTCATATTACGCTCTGCGCCGAGTATGCCACGAATATCACATGAGATAGACGAGACTTTCCCCTACTAATTCTTTTATAGCCTTTGTCATTCAGCACTTCCCATTCCCCCTCATGGCGAAAACAGGCCATAGCAGCATCCCTGTTGGCGGACACCTCACCGAGAAACGACCTGGACAAAGTAATAAAGTCAGAGTTGTGTGACATATTGGGTTATTCGCTGTGAAAGCCTAATCTCTCTTCCCCACGCCACTTTTGGTGTAAATCCGAGTTGATAGTTCGTGTTTGCCCCGTAGGTGGCAGGTTCTGTCAGTGTACCTCACGCGGCGCACTGTAGGCATTACTTATTTCTTTGCAGCGTCCCTTCCTTAGACCCCTAGTTACCACAACCCCTTTCATTCCTTTTGCTGTTCCACCGTTCATATCCTCTTTCTTCCATCTTGCTTTCGTCCCTCTCCTAACGATTGTTTCAACATTATTTTCAGCGTTGAGTGACCTCTTAAGTCCCAGAGCTTGGCCTTTGACGTAAATTTTACATATATTCCAAGTTCGTGTTATATTGATTTCTTTAATAGATAATCCTGCCTCTGGGTAACTTAGTCAGTTCGTGGAAGACGATTCCTGTTGGTGTGTATTCGCGTGTGAGTGTAACCTCGCTGATGACAGACAGGCGACTCACGGTAAAAATATAAATAGCAGTGTTGGAAACTGCTTTGCCTAAACGAGTTATGTTGATGACGCTGATTCAGTTATAAGGGAAAGGCCTTGTTTCTATGCCGTTCTCGGTGAGGTAGGAAAAAAAGCCTACCTCATAAACTAGAGCATGATTTATTTGCAAAGAAAAATTACTACTCTGATCTGGTAACCTGTCTGAAGTCTTCAAGAAGCATTCTCTTAATTTCCTCCTTCACGAAAGTTTCGTGCCATGTTTGGCTTGGCGCCCTTGCATTCCCTTTTGAAGTAAGTGCTAAGTGAACGGGGTGGTACTACTACCACTACTCACTCGGTATGAACGCCCGTGGGGCCCAGTTGATGGTTTTGGCAGGCGTGAGTGGGTGGGTGGTTTGGTTGGTTGGGTGGGCTAGGTTGCAGGGTGGGGAGGTGGGTGGGAGATTGTTCATCGGGTTCGGGGGGGGGGGGGTAGATGTAAGGGTGCCGTGGGTCAACCCAGGAGCATAGTGAATGTATATGGACAGTGGCACTGTGGCACTCATCTAGGCCACACCCATTTGCGTGCCATTCTTGTGGCTCCCTCGTTTGATAAACTCCCCAAAAAAACTCTGCCCTTTAGGCCTAGACGGTGCCTTGAAGAATTCATGCCCTGGGTGAAAAGATAAAGAGGGCTTTTTTTTTAGATAAAAAAAAAATTGTAGTGATAATCCGTTAGCAGCTGATGCATAGAACACTTACCCTCACTGTGGGAAATATTTGAAAAGATGTTTAGTGATGTGGCCCTCTGCTGTTTATATCGGAAGATGTTGAGCATTCCGTTGTTATATATTTAAAGACGATGTGTTTAAGATGTGAATGTGTCATTCATGTGGAAAATTATATATTCAGTGAATAAGTAATCTGAATGGTTCTGTGTATGTTCATCTAGAAAATGCAGTGTATATGCCCACATCACGTCGCCTGTCACAAACCTCAGGTCCTAATTCCATCAAAAAGGTTTATGGTGGTACCTGTTGCACGTCGGCAGGCGTGCAAGTGTCCTGCACGGTCGTACACTGTACGTATTATAACATAACGTGCGTATTTTGGCGAACTTCCCCAATTGTCAAATACTACAGAGTGGTTGGGACGGGACGGGACAGGAGGAGATAGATATGCAACAGTGCCAAAGGTTTCTCCTAGACCTCAGTGCCAGAAACGTTTGAGAGAGAGAGAGAGAGAGAGAGAGAGAGAGAGAGAGAGAGAGAGAGAGGGGGTTGAGGTTAGTTACTGGAATAGGGGGAACGGGATGAAAGAATACTCTGAGAGAGAGAGAGAGAGAGAGAGAGAGAGAGAGTTGAGGTTAGTTACTGGAATATGGGGAACGGGGAAAAAGAATGCTTTGTAAAAGAGAGAGAGAGAGATTCTGGAATATGGGAACCTGCAAAACAGAATACTCTGTAAGGGACTACAAGACAGAGAGAGTGAGTACGCTTCTTCTTGCTTGTTGGAGTATCAAAGTTTTGTTTTTAAGCAACGTATAAATTTTTCGTCTTATAAGACTTTATAACACTTTACTTTGCATTACTTTAAGTCTTTATTTTACTTTGATAGCAAATTGAAAGAGGGTTTTTGCAATATAATTTTGTAATGATTTATAATTTACACGGTAAAATTCAGCCTGTGGCATTGATAATATGTCATGGATATGCATGTACGTGTAGTGTGTGTGTTTTGAGAGAGAGAGAGAGAGAGAGAGAGAGAGAGAGAGAGATTTGCGCGTGTTTGAGACGCCTCTGCTCTCTTGTCCCCCTTTTCATGTTAATCAGTCTCGGAGGAATTGGCCCTGAAAGTTTGAGAGAAGTGTGTCAGAGCGTGTGATCCCCACGAGTGCCAGATTGAAACCCGATCGATAGCCCCCTCCCCCCTTCTCCTCTCCCCCTTTCCCCCGAATAATGCAAGATTAGATAAAAGCTATTTATTGTGGTTGACGTCATGCTACACTCAGCATTGTTTACAAAGTGCTCGAACCCTTTGGTTTGGGAGCAGTTGTTTACTTCGAGAACCCCCCTCCCCCTCTTCTTCCGCGCCATCTCTTGGCGCGAATTAGAACTCCTGCTCATTTCTTCCGTTCGCGCCAAAGTCTGCCTCGAGTAGTGGGCTTTAGGCTGAGTGGATGACCAGGGCTTTTAAAACGGACGTACGAGAGGTTTACATGAATGAGAAATGAATTATAAGAATAAGCAAGAGCCAGGAATTGGACTGAGGAAAACAGGAAATAGCAATAAAGAAAAAATTATAAAAAGGTAAAGTAAATATAGAAAACGAAATCAAAACATTGAAAACAACGTACCACGGAAGCAGTAGTTAGTTTGGAAACGTGACTCTCTCTCCTCTCTCTCTCTCTCTCTCTCTCTCTCTCTCTCTCTCTCTCTCTCTCTCTCTCTCTCTCTCTCATTTTTTTATTTCGAGTATCCACAGATAGGGTGATTGCCCCAGGGAAGGAACCTGAGTCGGAATGCTGTTACGGGAATCTTTTAAAGATTCCCACTGGAATCTCTTTTAAAGATTCCCACTGGAATCTCTTTTAAAGATTCCCACTGGAATTCCTCTCTTCGTTTCGAGTTTTGAGTTCTTGTGATGTCAAGGTTTTAATAAGATGTGTCGTCTTCTTTTCCTAATTGGAATTTGTGGCCACCAGGAGGCTTCATTTTCATCTCGCTCCAGGTTTTCTGGAGAGAGAGAGAGAGAGTAGCAGTTTGGATGCCTTAGTTACCTGTTTAATAGCGGTAATTTCACCCTGACCCTTTTCCCAGCTAGGTCTAGGAACAATCAAAGATAACTGGCTCTTTCTTGACATACTCTGGCCATGAGGGATGGCATCTAGTTGTCATATTAGGTCTTAAAAGTATATAGAACACAATTTCACTTGTTAAATCGTAACCTATTTTTAATCATGATAAATTGGTTTGGGTGATTTGAAATTGTATGTGTGTATCTTTATTTTGGTAAGCATAGAAACAATTCAATACAAATTTTTATTCATGTGAAAACATTTGGATTCTTACACTGAACGGTCGGGTATATATACTTTTATATCGTACTTAAGACGCACAAAACACGAACATACATTTTTCTAAGGTGCCTCTGTGAAATTTCCTTCACTTATATCTTTCCTGTGCTTTGTCTTTCACGAATCTCCACTTATTCCTGTATATCTTTCTGTGCTTTGTCTTACGCGGATCTCCACTCATCTCCATTCATCCCTGTATATCTTTCCTGTGCTTTGTCTTTCACGGATCTCCACTCATCTCTATTCATTCTTGTATATCTTTCTTGTGCTTTGTCTTTCACGAATCTCCATTCATCTCCATACATTTCTGACTCATAGTTCTCATCCAAGTAGGTCTGGGTATTCCAACTCTTCTGGTGCCAACAGGAGGCCAGCTGACAATATAATCTATTATACAGAAAAAAATGTATTTTATAAAGGCATTGTTCATGAGTGATAATTAGAGGTATTTGAAATATAAGTTTTTTTTTTCAATATTTAGGTAAATATTTTGGATTTTGCCAATAATACGTGTAGAGAAACAAATCCACAGTTATGTATGGGTACAAACATACAGTATAGTTAAAAATAAATCTACAGAGAGCTTTCGGGAATCTGTTCGATTCCCCTTTTTTGAAAAGGGGATTCTGTTCGTTTCCCCTTTTTTGACAAGGGGATTCTGTTCGTTTCCCCTTTTCTGAAAAGGGGAATCGAACAGATTCCCGAAACCTCTCTGCAGAGATTTATTTTTTAATTTATTTGTGGCCATGCATAACTGTGGATTTGTTTCTCCATTTCAAGACATATATATGATACTTTTGAGTTTTTTTTTTTTTAATAATAATACGTATTGTTCATGTACCTTAAATCGTTAATTAAAGGAAGCTTTAGTTATGGAAACAGGTGAACTTTTCATTTATCCATCGTCATTATTTTCAAGGGACTTTTTTTTTTTATAAATATGATAATGAATCATGAATCAAGATTCATTATTAAAACAGCATCCCCCAAACCCAGCGATAAAAAAAATAATGAATATGCATTTTTGCATCTAATTTTTACAAATCCATGACGCATTCTTCAGGGATTTTTTTTATCGCTGGAGTTCATAACGAATGCTAATTAGCTGTGACGCCTGTATTGCTGTGAACTTTTATTAGTAACTTTCAGATTGAATTATATATATTATATATATATATATATATATATATATATATATATATATATATATATATATATATATATATGTATGTATGTATATATATATTATATATGTATGTATGTATATTATATGTGTATGTAATATATATATATATATATATATATATATATATATATATATATATATATATATATATATATATATATATATATATATATATAATTAACACACAATCGCTTGTGGAACTGAAATAATTTCTGACTTACGCCGGGATCGGACCCAGATCTTTCAATTGAAAGACAAGGCCGCTGCCAACCAGACCATACAAGACTTCTGTAGCCTGGTTGGCAGCGGCCTTGGATCCTGATGTGAATCGATTTTATATATATATATATATATATATATATATATATATATATATATATATATATATATATATATATATATATATATATATATATATATATATAATTTACATATACTTATGAACTCGTAAGTAAATTGCACAGTACATAATCATACATACATAAACACCGTTATACATCAGTGTAGGCTATGTACTTGAAACGCAGTCACAGAGAAATGATAAAATACAGCAGCGTACAAAACGAAGCATTTCTTTAGCGAAATTTCTGTATCATCGCTTGGTTAAACTGATAACAATCTAAAGATAATAAGGAGCTCTATATATTTGTTATAAAAATCAGAGACGGAGAACGGCTACTGAGAGAGAGAGAGAGAGAGAGAGAGAGAGAGAGAGAGAGAGAGAGAGAGAGATTCACACCAGACTCCCAGATGTTTACAAAACGCCACAGAATACCAGAGAAAGGCGCATTCCGAATCTTGAACAGCGTATCTGCAAGAAGGGAAATAGAAAATATATACTGTATGTAAAATAAAAGTTGAGGAAACAGCATATAAACCTGCACTGATCTGAACATCAACCATCTAACCTTGGGGTGTGTTCTCCCACTTTTCGGCGGTTAGGCAAACAGACCTCCTCTCTCGTCTTAAAACAAGCAAGCAAGAGCTAGCATCAGCAGACGCTATGCCACGAGAGAGAGAGAGAGAGAGAGAGAGAGAGAGAGAGAGAGAGAGAGAGAGAACGTCCAAACCCACGTTTTGTATCCTTGCCTCGAAAATGGCCCGCGATGGGCTGCTCCTTCCCCTTCACGAAATCCTGCTGGGGTAGGTGGGAACGGGAACAGAACGAGAAGGGGCAAGTCCTGTTTGGGTAGGCGGGAACAGAACAGAACGTGATCAGAACGAGAAGGAGCATATCCTGCTTGGGTAAGTGGGAACAGGAACAGAACGTGAGCAGAACGAGAGGGAGCAAATCCTGTTTGGGTAGGTGGGAACGGGAACAGCACGTGAGCAGAACGAGAAGGAGCAAATCCTGTTTGGGTAAGTGGGAACAGGAACAGAACGTGAGCAGAACGAGAAGGAGCAAATCCTGTTTGGGTAGGTGGGAACGGGAACAGCACGTGAGCAGAACGAGAAGTAGCAAATACTGTTTGGGTAGGTGGGAACAGAACGTGAGCAGCACGAGAAGGAGCAAATCCTGTTTGGGTAGGCGGGAACGTGAGCAGAACGAGAAGGAGCAAATCTTGTTCGGTAGGTGGGAACGTGAGCAGAACGAGAAGGAGCAAATCCTGTTTTGGTAGGCGGGACCAGGAACAGAACGTGAGCAGAACAAGAAGAACGTGAGCAGAACGAGAAGGAGCAACTCTTGTTTGGGTACGCGGGAACAGGAACAAAACGTGAGCAGAACAACAAGGAGCAAATCCTGCTTGGGTAGGTGGGGGACGCGAGCAGAACGAGAAGGAGAACGAGAGAGAGGGCAAACCTTCCTTGGGTAGGTGCGAACGTGATCAGAACGGGAACAGAACGAGAGGGAGAACGTACGTGGGGAAGAAGCAGATTCACTCGTAATCCCCAAGGACAACAGAGAAGGCCAGCAAATCCCCACGCCTGAATTAAAAGGTTTTTACTGGACTGTACACACGGCTGGCCCCTAGTTCGACGTGAGTCATGTCTTTCCAAAGCATGTCTTTGGGAGAGGGACTTCTTTTCAAACCTGAGGAAAGCTTCCCCTTTCTTTCAATTTCTGCCTTTGTTTTCTCTGTTTCAAGGTATTCTGACTTTTTGTTTCTACTCACGTCGGGTGAAACGTCCTGATAGGGGAGCTGAATTGAGAAATTGCATAAGTAAAGAATATACTATCATTGTATTTGACAAAACACTATATATATATATATATATATATATGTGTGTGTGTGTGTGTCTATACACACATAATATGTGTGTTTATATAATGTATCATATATATGTATATATTTATACTAAGTATATATATACACGTACGTTCATCCATACATACATACACACGCATATATACGGTATATAATGATGTTAATATATGGTGTCTTTCTACATGTGTATGAAATAACTTGCCATAGCCTAATTATAATGTATATACGAAGCTTAAGCTTAAACGTAATAGCTAAATATACTTGCGGAAAACTTCTGTGATCAGATCGGAGCGGCCCATGATGCTAGCCATTAGGAAATTCTCTCTCTCTCTCTCTCTCTCTCTCTCTCTCTCTCTCTCTCTCTCTCTCTCTCTCTCTCTCTCTCTCTCTCTCCCCGCGGAGCGAATAAGTATGAAGGAATCTCGAAGTCGTCCGAGACACGCGTGGAATTCCCCTCAGCCAGCAGCTCCTCTCGGCTCCGACGTGTGTGTGTGTGTGTGTGTGTGAGAGAGAGAGAGAGAGAGAGAGAGAGAGACTCCTGACGAAGAAGAGATCTCTCTAAAAAGACGGAAGGGAAGGGAAAGGAAAGGGAAATGGGTAAGGAATCCAGCCTTTTCTCCACGTCTTTCGTGGAGCCTTGTATATATATCCCCACAGACACGTGTGCAGGCTGTCAAAGAGTAACGGACCCGGAATATCTTTTTCCCCTTACCGAAAGGAAGAAGAAGATGAAGAAGAAGGGGGCGGAGGAGGCGAATTCTTTTAGAGTGACCGAGGCGCGTTTCTTTGGACTGAACATTCATTTTTTTTCGATGGCGGGTTCTATTCGGTATTCATGGTGGATGGAAGACGCCCTACGTCGTGTAATGTTTACTAAACATTGTGACGGGAGTTTTAAATATTTTAGTAGAATGTTTGGCAAACGTTACGTGTGATGATTTATGGAGGGATTTTATAAGTTGGTTATTCATAAATATAAATGTATGTATGTATGTATATATGTAGCAGTCAGGTTATTAAAGTGAACGCTAATATGCCAAAATATCACACTACAATAACTTACTTGTATTAATACTCATGCTTCTTTTTTGTTACCTTTCGTGCCTGTAATACGAATATTTCGTGACTGTAATACGCATAATTGTGTTATTCCTAAAATACATAGCCTTCAGATTTGCGCTTTGAAATATTAGCCTTCATGACGATGATGATTACAAACAGAAGCTTTTCATCATTACTGAGTGGCCTATTGAGAGAGAGAGAGAGAGAGAGAGAGAGAGAGAGAGAGAGAGAGAGAGAGAGAGAGAGAGAGAGAGAGCAATACTTACCAGTGTAATTTATACAGACAGGGGTGGCCTATTGAGAGAGAGAGAGAGAGAGAGAGAGAGAGTGTATATACTTACCAGTGTAATTTATACTGACGGGGGTGGCCTATTGAGAGAGAGAGCGCGCGCATTTACTTACCAGTGTAATTTATACCTGCAGGGAGACAAACATACATTTGTGGTGACGATACCGTAACATCTTCCGTTGCATTCCGAGCTTATTGGAAAGCAGAGACGACGGAGAGAGAGAGAGACTGGGCGCAGTGATGCTTTTTTTTTTTTTTTTTTTGTAATTTCCTGATTGTGATTGTAAAATGCGTAGTATGTTGATTGTGAGTTTCTTTGATGAAGAAAGACCTTTTCAGTACCCAGCACCGTCGTCATACTCAATTTGCGAAATATATATATATATATATATATATATATATATATATATATATATATATATATATATATATATATATATATATATATATATATATAATCATGAAGCTACAAATGTCGTTTACTATCAAATTCACGCTACCTCGAGAGTATCTCCGATGGAGAATTATCACCGAAGGGGAATTTATATAAGTGATAAATGAACAGGTACCACTGGGACGCGAACCCTTGACATGGACCCATTCAACGACTCCAGTGGACGTTACCACCGCGCCATCAAGAGCTTCATGATTGTATATAAATCACGGTGTGATAAAAAAATTTCATATATATATATATATATATATATATATATATATATATATATATATATATGTATATGTATGTATATATATATGTGTGTGTGTGTACATATAATAGTCATAATTCTAATCAAGTAATGTTTAACCTTCCAGTAAAAATATTTGATTTACAACTTGCAAGAAGGAATAGAGAGAAGGAGAAGCGTACATCCTTCGTCAAGAGAGAGAGGGAGAAAAGTGAAGGGGAGACAGAGACAGAGAGAGAGAGAGAGAGAGAGAGAGAGAGAGAATGAGAGCAAATATCTCTCATTAATAACTGCACAGAGATCGAATGTTTAATTATCTGGGTAGTTCCCTTCATAGAGATGTAAATAAGACAGGTTATAGAATCACCTCCCCCCCCCCCCAATAAAGATGACGGAACTAGGTTTTCAGATGCCCCTCAAACTCGACGTTCAATCAGCCGAGGACCGTTTGAACTTGAAACGAATATTAATAGATGTTGACATTAGACCGAGATCAATGTATTTGATATTGACGGAGGATGTTCACGGGCTTCCGTCGAGCCTGTGTGTTGGGGAGGGGGATGAGGGGGAAGGCGGGTAACTGAATATTATTATGACTGAAAGAAAATCTTGTCTTTGATGTTAATTATATATTACAGAGTTTAGAACAGACACGCAAATTGAGGAACTGACACACTACTGTATATTGTACTGTAGTTCAACGCTTCCGTTTTCTATGACTTCCGTTTTCTAACCCTCGTATTTTCGCAAACCACGTGTCCGGAAGAGCGTTTTAAAAAAAACAGTTAGACCCGACGGTTTAATTGCCGTGTTATAGACACTTATTGCTCCTAAATCCATTGCTCTATCCTGTTGTGTCGGATTTAATTGGCTTCTTGTATCGATTCCCCCCACCCCTATCCCCCCACGGGAAATCTGGCGTCGCAGTAACGGCTATCATCGGAACATTCGTGTTTTGTTGAAGATAGTAATAAGTTTATATAAAGTTTAGCAGATATTTGTTTTCTTTAAACTACTACTGCTTACTACTTAAACTTATATCTCTATATACTGTAAGTGTTGTGGTAAGCCCTCGCGCAAATAACATTGAATATAAACACATTCTTTCAAACTTACTATGTCTATGCATAGAATTCCCCTTTTAGCATCAGTTTGAAGCAGAACCAGACGTCGTAACTCTCTCTCTCTCTCTCTCTCTCTCTCTCTCTCTCTCTCTCTCTCTCTCTCTCTCTCTCTCTCTCTCTCTCTCTGTCAGACAGCTGCGCCCAGGCTTGTTCAACTGTATAAACAAGATCTTTCTTTTTCGTTGAGAGCTGTAAAATCCGGAATGTCTATTAATTTCCTTTTGCATATGTATGTATGTGTGTATGCATGCATGTATGTCTGGGAAAGAATAT
This sequence comes from Macrobrachium rosenbergii, assembly GCF_040412425.1. Lineage (NCBI taxonomy): Eukaryota > Metazoa > Arthropoda > Malacostraca > Decapoda > Palaemonidae > Macrobrachium > Macrobrachium rosenbergii. Next base: position 19,631,274 of record NC_089790.1, read on the forward strand.
AAAACGTAGATAAGATAAGACTGACAAATATTTGACGGGAAGCTGTTTTCGAATTTAGCCATATACTTTGGGGAACATTTTGATCGTACATATACACTCGCGTATATATATATATATATATATATATATATATATATATATATATATATATATATATATATGTGTGTGTGTGTGTGTGTGTGTGTGTGTGTGTGTGCGTGCGTGCGTGCGTGTGTGTGCAATATATATGTATACAGTATATGTAATTCCTTATTAACTTCTTATACGAACTTCATTCCTTATTTTTCTGTATTGCTATTACAAAGAACTACTTATTCGATTACTCTTGCCAACCTTTTTCTCCTATTTAGTTTCCCAGTCGGCATCTCGAGGTTCTCTCTCTCTCTCTCTCTCTCTCTCTCTCTCTCTCTCTCTCTCTCTCTCTCTCTCTCTCTCTCTCTCATCCGCCAAAAATTCCACCCTATTGCCAAGAAACCCCCCCCCCTTTTTTTTCAATTTATTACCCTAATGTTGCTAAGTGTTCCGGCACTTCCTTGGGCTGATTTTTTTATTATTTTTTTTTTAGCGTGACGTTCTGTTTGATTAATCTGTGACGCTGTCAATTTTCTTTCCCAGCTCGTAGCTTTTTAAAGATTAGATCTACGTGGATTTACGAGATCTTACGATGAAAAATTGTTAAGTGTATGTGTGTGTTTTTTTGTCCGTTCTTTGTGATACTTAAGAAGGCGCGCGCGCGTGTGTGTATGTATGTATGTATGTATGTATGTGTAAGTGTTCTTTTTATATCCTTTTTCTATAATACTAACTAAGGCTTGTGTGTGTGTGTGTGTTCTTTTTATATCCTTTCTCTATAATCCTAACTGAGGCGCGTGTGTATGTTTGTGTGCGCGTGTTATTGTTTATCCGTTCTTTGTGAAGCTTTCTAAATTTTTGTGTGTATGTGCGTTGATATCCGTTATTTGGGAAACTTTCCAGAGTGCGCGCGCGTGTGCTTGAGTATGTGTTGGTATGTTTGACTTATGTGCACAAAGAAGTAGGCTATAGCATAGAGCCATCACTACACACGCGTGTGTCCGTGTGGACATTATTTCGTTATCCTAAATACTTTTAAAAAATCCCATTGGTTAATGGGGGGGCCGGTTGTTAGTGCCATCAGTGCACCTCACGCGGTGCACTGTAGGCATTACTTAAGGTCCTTTGCAGCGTCCCTTCGGCCCCCTAGCTGCATCCCCTTTCACTGCTTTCACTGTACCTCAGTTAGTATGATTTTCCTTCCATCTTACTTTCCTCAACCCTCTCCTAACGATTGTTTCATGGTGCCGTTGCAAAAGGTTATCCTCCTGTGACACCTTTCAAACCTTTTTACTCTCAATTTTCCCTTCGGCGCTGAATGACCTCTTATCCGTTGGTTGTCCTTTGCCCTCAAAAATCTCCACTCATTCATTTACGTCACTTCCGTAACACCACAAAATGGCGGAGTACTCTCCGCAAAGTTAAAGTTAAGTATACCTTAGTTTTACCAGACCACTGAGCTGATTAACAGCTCTCCTAGGGCTGGCCCGAAGGATTAGACTTATTTTACGTGGCTAAGACCCAATTGGTTACCTAGCAACGGGACTTACTGCTTATTGTGGAATCCGAACCACATTATAGCGAGAAGTGAATTTCTATCACCAGAAATAAATTCCTCTAATTCTTCATTAGCCGGCTGGAGACTCAAACTCGGATCTAGCGAGTGCTAGCCGACAACTCTACCGACTCTTCCAACGAGGAAATACTCTCCGCAGAGTGGCAGCAAGCGGAGACCGTGAATGAAAGTCAAAAATGAGGAATAATCCTCGGGATTAATTTCGTTTTTCTTAAAGTAATTGTTTAGTAAAGTGAGCGTTTAAGAGGACCCATTGTTGATCAACCTCGCCCGTGGTTTATATCCGAGTATGTGTGTGTTTGTGTGTGTTTTTGCCAGGAGAGGGCCAGCGAACTGCACCTGTTCTTAAGACTGAGGCGACTTACGTAATCTCTCTCTCTCTCTCTCTCTCTCTCTCTCTCTCTCTCTCTCTCATCAAGAAAACGTTGTCATAAGCAGATGGTAATTGTTTGCGGTAGGAACAATGCTTTTGAATGAAAGTTGAATTGTATGAATTATAATATATATATATATATATATATATATATATATATATATATATATATATATATATATATATATTTATATATATATGTATACAGTACATATAAATATATATACATACATTTTATACTATAAATAAAAATATATTTATATATAATGTATTATATAATATATATACTGTATATGTATGTATGTATATTTACTTATTTATAGGTCAGTATTATCTAGCACTGCCGAATCCCCCAGGATGAATTTATAATGACGCTACACAAGAATTAACAATTTTCATGTTAAATTTCCTGTAGTAATGACCTTGATGCACTACCAGTTTGCTTCCACAGCTGAGGTAAAGAGGGATGTCGACGAGAGAGAGAGAGAGAGAGAGAGAGAGAGAGAGAGAGAGAGAGAGAGAGAAAGCAAATCCAATTGTAAATTTGTTTACAGTCGTATTTCGAGGTAAGTATCGCCACCTGGCCTTGAGTTGGCATCGAACCTCCGCCTCCAATCGGAAGGAGAGAGAGAGAGAGAGAGAGAGAGAGAGAGAGAGAGAGAGAGAGAGAGAGAGAGAGAGAGAGAAACATCCGCTCGCATGGTGTTAGCCAAATCCTGGTTGCTGGGGTTAGGTCTATAATATTTATTTATTTGTTTGTTTGTTTGTTTTTTATTTTTGCCTGTTGTTTACACCCGTGTTTGTGCGTGTTTAATGCACATACATGCAAGGTTAAACAAACGGGTATTCTGTTTGTTTTTTGCTTTGATGAATGACAGTGGGAATTCGCAACTTTAATATTTGTATTTACATTTTTGTTTAGTCATTTTCACATATTTTTGTTCTGTCATTTTCACATTTTTTTTTTTTCATTAGTCATTTTCACATTTTTTCTTTTAGTAATTTTCACTTTTTTTCATTTTCACATTTTATTTCCTCAGTCATTTTAACATTTTTTCTTTGTTTTTGTTTAGTCATTTTCACATTTTTATTTAGTCATATTCACATTTTTTGTTAATTTCACATTTTCTCTTTTAATCATTTTCACTTTTTTGTAATTTTCACGTTTTCTTCGTTTAGTCGTTTTCACTTTATTTCATTTTCACATGTTCTTTGTTTAGTCATTTTCACTTTTTTCCATTTTCACATGTTCTTTGTGTAGTCATTTTCACTTTTTTCCATTTTCACATGTTCTTTGTGTAGTCATTTTCACTTTTTTTTCATGATCACATGTTCCTTGTTTAGTCGTTTTCACTTTTATTCATTTGCACATGTTCTTTGATAGTAATTTTCGCATAATTGCCGAGAGAATATGCTGGGACACTCACGCGTACACACACACACACACACACACACACACACATACACAGAAACGCGTACGTGCGCGCACATACAATTGCGAGCTCTTTATATCCTACCTTTGATAACTGGGATATGAAATTCTCTCTCTATAATATAAGTTAACCGCGTTCAACTTTTAAAACGTCCATCTGTTCTTTGACGCTTAGGAAGTCCATTTGCGCTTAATTGACAATTTAGGAAAATAGGACATTGAATAGGACATGGGAGAATTTAACAGAAAGTGTTATTCTTTTTTGTTTTATTTT
>NC_089790.1:19640000-19760000 GCF_040412425.1 Macrobrachium rosenbergii
TGTTTACATTTGTGATTTGCCCCGAGGCTTTCAGTAGGGAGGAAGGAACGAAGGGTAGATGTTGCACCTGAATTCCTCTGGGCAAAAAAGGAAGTTGGCGGGGGAGGGGTTAGACACGATGATGGGTAGGCCGCTCGTTCAAGGCCCGTTCCCGAAATTTCCAAAAGCCAGTTGGGGCGCGCTGGGTCTGGTCTGCCGGGCGCGCGGGCGCCCCCCGTCTTTAGAACTACCCCTTTAATGCCACACTCCTCCTGGTGTGTGTTCGTGTTCCTTCTGCTTTTCTTCTTTGCGAGGGGATGATGATGATGCGCTCAGGTAGTTTGCCCTGTTCCGTTTCCTCTCTCTCTCTCTCTCTCTCTCTCTCTCTCTCTCTCTCTCTCTCTCTCTCTCTCAAGATTAATATAAGCAAAGAATCTTGTTCTCGCTCTTTTTCTTTCTTTCGCAAAATTAGTAAAAGGGGTCTCTCTCTCTCTCTCTCTCTCTCTCTCTCTCTCTCTCTCTCTCTCTCTCTCTCTCTCTCTCTCTCTGCGTTTTCAATGCAATTTTTGTTACTGGAAATGCTCTCTCTCTCTCTCTCAAAAAAAAAAAAAAAAAAATGACTCTCCGTTTCCCGGCGAGAATTTCGCACACGGTGTGTGATGGTGAGTGGCACTCACTCATCCTCACAGTGACAGTGAGTAATCTGACAGTGAGTTGCGATGGTGTAGGTTTCACATCTGCGTCTGAGGTATTGTGTATCCCTGAAATTTAAATAGTGATGTGTCCATCTGTGTCCCTTTCTTAAGAGGATATTACATCTTCCGTGATATTTCTGACTTTTAGACGGGGATTTGCACAAGTCAGCTGACCATTTATTCCTCTTGCCTTAAAATCAAGCATCTTGTTTTGTCTTTGTTTAATCCAAGTCGTTTTGTTGTTTTTTGACTGGGCTGGCTTTAGGCCAGCACGGGCTCTTGCTCATAGAGCAGCCCGTAAGTGTCATGATTCAAGTCATTATCTGTTTTGGCCTTCAAGTTCCCTTTTTGGCAAGTTTGGTCTCTGGACACCTCTTGTGTGATGCTCCTGTGGTTCTTCTGAAGGTCTGTTTCAGGCTTGTTTAGAACTGTACCTTTACACTTGAGGCTGTCTGAACCTTATTGTGCTCTAGAACTTTAACCCTCTTACCATAATATTAATTTATTTATTTATTTTGTTTATTTATATTATACTCCAGAACTTTTACCATCGTTCCTTCATATTTATTCATTTTTTTTCTTTATTTATTTATTTTACACGTAAGGGTGCCATTTGGTAATGTCCAGGCAGTGCAATTCAATCGTGTATTGACACGTTACTCTGTTGGATCATCTGATAATACACAGATCAAAATTCTTGTGAATTATGATTACTTTCAGGCTTTCGTCTTAATTCTGTCCCCTTCACCTGTGGCTTTCTCTGTCCTGTTGCTTCATGTAGCATTATTTAGATTTTCATTTAGTAGTATTTAGATTTGGCATTTTTAGCAGTCTTTAGATTTGTCATTTTTAGCAGTCTTTAGATTCTTCATATTTAGCAGTCTTTGGATTCTTCATTTTTAGCAGTCTATAGATTTTTCGTATTTAGCAGTCTTTAGATTTGTCATTTTTAGCAGTCTTTAGATTCTTCATTGTTAGCAGTCTTTAGATTCTTCATTTTTAGCAGTCTTTAGATTTGTCATTTTTAGCAGTCTTTAGATTCTTCATTGTTAGCAGTCTTTAGATTCTTCATTTTTAGCAGTCTTTAGATTTGTCATTTTTAGCAGTCTTTAGATTCTTCATATTTAGCAGTCTTTAGATTCTTCATATTTAGCAGTCTTTAGATTCTTCATATTTAGCAGTCTTTAGATTCTTCATTTTTAGCAGTCTTTAGATTCTTCATTTTTAGCAGTCTATAGCTTTTTCGTATTTATCAGTCTTTAGACGATACATTTAGCAGTCGCTAGATTGCCTTTGTCTTGCTGAGCTATAGTTGAGGAAGCAAGAGGCTGCAGAAACAAGCTTTTCTAAAGGCATAGATCATCCGGGAGGTTAATGAAATCGCTCAGAGTTTATAGTGATAGAACTTTTGATGAGATTCAGCACTGTGGGTGGTAACAGCACGTTGATGAGCCGAAGTAAATCACCCTCATGTTGGGTAGTCATCGAAAAGCAGAGATTTTGATGCATCCTGTATGCTGTTAATTCATTTTTATAATTGATGAATGGGCTTTGTCCATCTGTTCTTGTTGGTGTGCGCTTGAAATGTTTTGAAATAGTGTGAAATATGTACGTTGGGTATCGGAAATCAGAGTTTATTAATAGCTAAAATCCTTACGGTTTCATGTGGAAATCGCTTTCCATAGACCCGAAATAGAAGGAAAATTGGATTACAAAATATGGGACACTGCTCTTGAAGTGTTTTCTTTCTTTTTTTTTTGACGTTTTTAATATCCCTCAGTTATTTTCTCCCATTGTGGCGGCCTGGAACATGCTCTCTCTCTCTCTCTCTCTCTCTCTCTCTCTCTCTCTCTCTCTCTCTCTCTCTCTCTCTCTCTCTCTCATGCCTCCGCTGCGTTTTTCAATGCAATTTTGTTACTGGAAATGCTCTCTCTCTCTCTCTCTCTCTCTCTCTCTCTCTCTCTCTCTCTCTCTCTCTCTCTCTCTCTCTCTCTCTCTCTCTCTCTCTCATGCCTCCGCTGGGTTTTTCAATGTAATTTTTGTTACTGGAAAATGCTCTCTCTCTCTCTCTCTCTCTCTCTCTCTCTCTCTCTCTCTCTCTCTCTCTCTCTCTCTCTCTCTCTCTCCAGCTTCCCCTTTGTGTATCCGGTATCGGGCCACCAGCGGCAGATGTAGCCTCCGATATTCGTTATTTTTCTTTGCAACTTTGTTTTCCAAACCCGGGCAATTTATTTGCGGTTCTAGTGCGGGTTAAGAGCGGGTGTGATTGGGTGTCAAAAGGCCCGAGGGGGGTTTAGGGGTGGGGGCGAGTTAGCTATTGCTCTGCCCTTTGATTTGGAGGGTGTGAAAAAAAAACACTTGAGAGAATGGGAAAAATACAAGTTAAAAGGTGTGGCGTTATATGGCCACTGATTTATATTCTAGAGGAGTGGAATGAAAATTAAATTTTAAAGGTTTTTTTTCCATTGTTCTAATAATATCCCGAGCTCTTCTAGTGGCAGGAGAGAGAGAGAGAGAGAGAGAGAGAGAGAGAGAGAGAGAGAGAGAGAGAGAGAGAAGGGGGTAGTGGAAATGTTAGGCAATATGTTATAGTCGTATCAGCTTGATAACACAAGAACCAGACTAGTGTTCGCTTGGCGTTCACATTTCCTGGAAGAAGATTAGATCATCGTGGCTGTTGAAGTCGGTTGATTAAAGACTTTCTGTTGTGGCTTTTATACCGTTTGTAAGTTTGAAAAGGAAAAACGTCTTTTTAAAATGTTTGGTAGGTTTCTGACACTTGACAAGCCTTATATCTCTATTCCCTTACATGTTAAAAATGGTATTGTCACTGGCACGCTGGGAGAACAGAATCCTCTCATCGTCTTACATTGAAGAAGTTCCTGCTGTTTTCAGGCTTCGTTGCTTCTCATTTCTTCTGTTTTCCCCGCCCTTTGCAACGTTCCCTTCATGAAGAATTAGTTTTTGTTTGGTCTTGGTTAGGTAAAGCTATCCAAAATTTGCAGAAACTAGAAGTTTTATCGTATCAGCAGATGGTACATTTGTAATCTACGCTCGGCAAACCTTGCTTCGTGACCAGGTAGTTAACGTTGCCTTTTTCTGATACCCCGGATGCGAGTTCGAATCTCGCACGCGTTTCAGAATATCTTCGTTTCTCTCTCCATTTGAATCTACGCTTAGTAACGAAAATCGTTTGTAAACAATGAGGATATCGAAAAGTTAAGAGGGCATTGTGGTTATTCAAATGATTATTATGCATCTGGAAAAAAGTGACCAGTAGATTTTAGATATATACTAAGGTTTCACAAATCTAATTGTAACTAAAACAAATGTCCTGAATCTTGTGCACACTGATTCAGCTGCTGTAGCCCAAAATTACAATACAGCTAAATGTCATTACAACTTGATAAATTGTGAGTTTTGCCTGAGAGGTTGTTGATAGACCAATAACCCAAGGACCTAATTCTGACGATTTTGAAGTCATGTTTCCCGAATGCTTTATCAACGTTTCTGAATGCCCTGCCTTTAGCTCTCTCTCTCTCTCTCTCTCTCTCTCTCTCTCTCTCTCTCTCTCTCTCTCTCTCTCTCTCCATCCGTTGATCGTCGCCTGTACCGTCGAAGATCATTTGCAGTGTTCCAGAGACCAATTACTCACCCTTCACCAACTTTTCCTTACCGTCTTGCTCATCAAACAGAGTGAGCGGAGGTTGTTGCTTCTCTCTCTCTCTCTCTCTCTCTCTCTCTCTCTCTCTCTCTCTCTTTTGTGTATCTTTCCCTCTCCCGCTACTTCCTTCATTAGCAGTCTCTTTGAGAGAGATATCTTTTTATATTTATGTTTTTGCTTGTAGCCTCCTCCTCCTCCTCCTCCTCCTCCTCCTCCTCCTCCTCCTCCTCCTCCTCCTCCTCCTCCTCCTCCTCCTCTCGTGCATGAGTAGCACCATCCAGCAGATTCTGAGAAAAGCCTCATTTCTCATCTAATTCTTTCGCGCGATCTTTCAGAATCTTCATCTTCTTTATGACGCCCTTGTAATCATTTGCTAATTCTCTCTCTCTCTCTCTCTCTCTCTCTCTCTCTCTCTCTCTCTCTCTCTCTCTCTCTCTGAATGATGCCATCCCTTGATCTTGTTAATAAGGAGGTTATGGCTCCTTAGGCTCAAGTTATTGCTAATAAGGGTTAGAAAGGCTTTGTCTGACATGTTTATTACCGTTATTTATGTGGATTAGGTCTCTCTCTCTCTCTCTCTCTCTCTCTCTCTCTCTCTCTCTCTCTCTCTCTCTCTCTCTCTCTCTCTCTCGTGAAGGTTTTAGTAGTTTTCACTCATGTTTTCCAAAATGAAGAACCCCGTTTATACTGTTAATAGATGTGCCTTAGTAATGAATGTATATATGTATAAAAAAATTAGTTGACATGATTCTATGGAAGTCTTTTTCCATTTTTTCAGGACGCTTTCAGTTCCATTTGTTTGTTCAGGCTCATTCGGCATCTTGTCTGATTTCATAATTATATATATGTATATATGCATATATATATGTGTGAAAAAAATATATACACATATACATACACATATAGATATATATATATGTGTGTGTATATGTGTATATATGTATATATATATATATATATATATATATATATATATATATATACACACACACACACACACACACACACACACACACATATATATATATATATATATATATATATATATATATATATATATATATATATATATATATATATATATATATATATATATATATAACCTCAACCACGCTATTAAGACAGTAATGTAGAAGAAGCCAGACCTAAAAATAACAACATGAAATGAAATAAAATAAAGAACAGGTACAGTTTCCGCCCGGATCCCAAACCCAACTGAATCCGATTGCGGATAAAGAGTTAATCGGCGTGTCCGAGTTGACCTTTTTTCCTCTCTGCCCACTTACGGGTCAGCAAAGGTCAGGAAGAGTTCGGGAGGGTTTTTTTTTTTTTCTATCGTCCTCACAGACGCATCTCGCGTTTGTGGTCGTGTCAGCTAAGTTTGTTTCACTTTAATGAACGTGTGTGTGTGTATATGTGTGTGTGTGTAGGTGTGCGTTTGTTTATTTAAAGGCTCTGTGATTGGTTATCCCTATTGTTAGGTCGTTGTGGCTCTATGATTGGTTATCCCTATTGTTAGGTCATTGTTTATTTGGCATCGTAGTGTATGATATTGTTTCTGTATAATTAAGGCTACAAAATATGCTTAACCTTGAATTCATTTTTTATGTAGACATGAACTTAATTATTTATGTAGTTTCACGAAGGAATGTGTATATATATATATATATATATATATATATATATATATATATATATATATATATATATATATATATGTGTGTGTGTGTGTGTGTGTGTGTGTGTGCAAGAGATGGAGAGAATATCTTTTATATGATAATTTCATCCTGGTAGACTGAGGGTTTTACCTCTCTGTCTTCACCGCTGTAAAATCGCACAGTAGTCGACCAGCGACTAGTTACCTAATTCACTGCTAAGGTCAGAAGAATCACTGAATTTAAAAGGAAATAAGCTAGTGAAGCCCATGTTGGCCCTTTCCTCGCCCGAATCTCGCGCGCAAGCACGCGATAATGAGTTGTATAATATTAGAAGTCTTAAGATACACGCCACCCTCAGAAACCTCTTATAAACCTCCTCCTTCGTTACGTCAATATTTCGGACAACAATATTTTCTTCCGTGAGAAAGGAGGGGGAGGAGGAGGAGGAGGTCAGTTAACCTTTCCTCGGGAAGTAATTGACGTCGATCATACTTTTTTGGGGGGAAAGTTGGTTATTTTTGCCGAGGGGGATTCAGAGGGCTTTGATTTTGAAAGGGGGGGAGGTATGGGAGAGGGGAGACTAAGACCAGGCAGTAGGTCAAGAGGGGAGATGAAAGACTGATTGGGCAGGAAAACCCTCGTTCCCTCTTTCTCCCCTCGTCCGTCTTTTTTTTTTTCTTTTTTTTTATGAAGAAGCGAGACAGTGAATCCCCATCTGTGTTACGGATGCGATTGGCCAAAGAGCCTTCGTAGTGGTCGGCTGACTCTCATTAAATGGGAATTGATATTGATATTCACTGGTTGTTTTGAGGTGTGCGGAGACTATTGTAATTTGGTTTCACGTCTGCTTAGTGGTAAGTTGCTCATGTTGGCTCCAAGGAGCCATCTTTGTTCTTTTTCAGTAAACGAAGCTTTCATTCATATACACTGAAACTTTTACAAAGCTGTAGAATCTGTGCCTAACAGCAAATCACTAGTCAGTCCCAATTCATCCAAGTATGCAACACTCTCCTTCGATTTCCCTTTGAAAACAAACGAACCTCGTGAGTCTCTCCTTTCATTAAGATACCACGTCCACTCCTGTCACTTCTCGTACACCAACCCCTGACAGTAGCGACTGTTTTGTTTGGAGAGAGAGAGAGAGAGAGAGAGAGAGAGAGAGAGAAAGAGATTCGTCTTCTACTATAAATGGTCAGGTTACCTGAGACTCTTATTTGCTTGGGTCTTTTAAGGTCCAGTTTGACACTTATTGCTTGCCGAAGGTTGTGACGTTTTTGGGTGTAATGGCGTTGGTCAAGAACAAGGGCACTATGGCATTTAGGAGGGTTATACTTGTCTTTTTCGTGCTTTGATTTTATTATATCTCTTAGACATATTGCTTTTGATTATTCTTATATTTTATGCTCGTTTCCGTGTATCCGTAGTTATGTTAAATTTAGATTTTCTTATTGAATTGTGAAGTTTAATTTTTCTGTTTTGTTCATGCGATTCCTTGCACCTATTAAAGTCACCAAATCCTCCCGCGGCCTGCAGATACTTTATTTATATCATTCATTTCCCTTTAAATAAATGCATCTCATCCTCTGATTGAATCCTGCTTTATCTTTCCTTTATATGCACTACTTTCTTTTGTATACATTCAAATCTTTCCTTTTCATGTATTCATTCATTTTTTTTCATCATTCATCTTTTAAATAACCTCACAACCAAGAGTCTTACCAACTTCTCTCCTTCCGTGGAATCCCGCCACCCGTAAACACTCGTGTCTGTTATTCCCATAATTAGCTTCTCGTATTTTTGAAGCCAGATTCTAGTGTCCTTGTCTCCGCTCCTTGGACTCTGCTGGACACACAAACACGTACACAGTGCCCCAACGAGTACTTGAGGACCATGTAACGTTTTGGACGTTTTTGTGGAACAATACAGGAATTGTACTTGATTCCTGTTTATTTTTGGACTTTGTTTGTGGAACAATACAGGAATTGTATTGATTCCTAGTACGTTTTGGACTTTTTTTTATGTAACATTACAGTTTTTGTGGAACAATACAGGAATTGTATTTATCCTGTATTTATCCCTGTTTACATTTATTATGAATTGAAGACTATATTGTAAGGTTTAGTGTTACAGTGGATTATTTTATGGTAAATCATTATAATTTTGTAGTACTTTCGTATTAATGAATGAGAGAGAGAGAGAGAGAGAGAGAGAGAGAGAGAGAGAGGTCATCATTCAGTGTAAAACATGTGGTCAAGTTTTAGGCCACATCGATCCGTGGAAAGTTCAGGTAAAGTTGGTGAGTGATGGCCCTCGCACTGGCTCTCTCTCTCTCTCTCTCTCTCTCTCTCTCTCTCTCTCTCTCTCTCTCTCTCTCTCTCTCTCTCTCTCTCTCTCTCTCTCTCTTCTGTTCAGTTAGTGTCCAGTAGAGACAGAATAAGGCATTTCTTATCGTAGAGAGAAATTACGTTTACATCATGAATTCGAGCCTAGTACTTAAAGAACCCCATGTAATAACTGCAGTTAATTCTCATTTATTTACATTTTGTTGTTTACTTCTACATTTGTGTATCATAGACAAGTTTAACCCCTCCCACATGCACACAGCATATAATAATAGTCACTAGTGTGTTGAAAAAGTTAAGTATATCTTAGTTTAATCAGACCACTGAGCTGATTAACAGCTCTCCTAGGGCTGGCCCGAAGGATTAGATTTATCTTACGTGGCTAAGAACCAAGTGGTTACCTAGCAACGGGACCTACAGCTTATTGTGGAATCCGAACCACATTATGACGAGAAATGAATTTCTATCACCAGAAATAAATTCCTCTAATTCTTCATTGGCCGGTCGGAGAGTCGAACGCTGGGCCAACAGCGTGCTAACCGAGAGCTCAACCCACCCCTCCAGTGTTGAGAGCTTGCCTAACAACCGAGAATGTATGGATTTAACTCGCGAAGGAAGCAAACACATTTTAGTCTGGGCGCTTCGAGACACTATGTTCTCGCTGTGATCGCTTAAGCAAGGAATAAGAACTGGTATGTGATTGAGGAAAGTGCCTGGTATTTAATCGAATGAGGTGAATCAAAGCAGCTCGTCGTGTGGTATGGGGCCAGCAGCCTCATCACAGAGAAAAAAAATTTGCTCAAGACTTAGAGGTTAACAGCATTTGGAGACGCCTTTAGACTGAAGCTTGGTAGTTAGGTTAATGACCCTTTTTCTTTCAATAAAGTGAGCTCATTGTGGATTATAATAATGATGTTTATTATTATCTTCAAATTACGCTCAATCGTCCAACACGCTTCCATAGACTTCAGTGCCCAGATTCTGTACAATAGAGATCTCAGAGCTATGGAAATAATGAGGTGCTCTCTCTCTCTCTCTCTCTCTCTCTCTCTCTCTCTCTCTCTCTCTCTCTCTCTCTCTCTCTCTCTCTCCATAATTCTTCCAATCACATGTGATTCCTCGTAATCGTTATTCTTTAGCACTATTCTAACTTATTTCATCCGTGTGCCATTCTCCTTAAACTCGGAGAGAGAGAGAGAGAGAGAGAGAGAGAGAGAGAGAGAGAGAGAGAGAGAGAGAGAGAGACAGACAGACAGACAGAAAGTAGCAGTTGTGGTGACATGTTTTATCGAATGAATATTTTTTGCAAATGTATCAAAAAAACATCAGGATGAGAGAGAGAGAGAGAGAGAGAGAGAGAGAGAGAGAGAGGGAGAGAGAATTTACTTGGAATTCTCCCTCAAGATTCCCTTGGGCGTCGGATTCAGCCAATAAGGCACCCTTTTGGGCCTTAATTGGACGATATTCATCGCCAGCTGAGTGATCGAGTAGTATACAGGTCATTCAGGGAAGGAAGCAATCTCTCTCTCTCTCTCTCTCTCTCTCTCTCTCTCTCTCTCTCTCTCTCTCTCTCTCTCTCTCTCTCTCTCTCTCACTGATATTTGTTTTATACATTTGCAATTCATGATTCATCCCTTCGAAGATGCCCTTTTGGGGAGGGGGGCGGGGACCAGACCTCCGTATGTCCGTCTGTGCTTGCGTAGATTGTAGCTTATTGATTTTCCTTTCAGTCATTCTGAGTGGTATGTTTTGCATGCGTGTTTGTTAACTAGGAAAAACTCTCTTATTTTTCTTTTGAAAGAGCAGGCACTAATTAATGAGCGAGTTCGAGACTGACTCTCTCTCTCTCTCTCACACATCCTGATATTGTTATACATTTGCAAAAGCTTTTATTCAAGAAAATTTGATACCAGGAATTAATCAGGTCACCGCAACTAGTACTCTCTCTCTCTCTCTCTCTCTCTCTCTCTCTCTCTCTCTCTCTCTCTCTCTCTCTCTCTCTCTCTCTCTCTCGTTTCCTGACTTTTTTTGTATACATTTGTAAAAAGATTCACTCATGATAAGAGACAGTTAGTTAAGTCACCGCAATTGCCACTCTCTCTCTCTCTCTCTCTCTCTCTCTCTCTCTCTCTCTCTCTCTCTCTCTCTCTCTCTCTCTCTCTCTCTCTCTCATTTTGGTGTTTTTATACATGTTCAAAAAGATTCATTCAAGGAAATTTGATAAGAGGCAGTCAACTAAGTCACCAAAACTGCCTCTCTCTCTCTCTCTCTCTCTCTCTCTCTCTCTCTCTCTCTCTCTCTCTCTCTCTCTCTCTCTCTCTCTCTCTATTCCTGACTTTTTGTGTACATTTGTAAAAAAGATTCACTCTTGATAGCAGACAGTTAAGTCACCGCTATTGCCTCTCTCTCTCTCTCTCTCTCTCTCTCTCTCTCTCTCTCTCTCTCTCTCTCTCTCTCTCTCTCTCTCTCCTGAACCGTATTGGGAGACGAATTGACACCCGAATTTTTTTTGTAATGCAGCGAAATCTCGGAATTTCATCGACTTCTCTTCTGCATCTTGACAGACCCGCCGCCTCATCCCTGGGGCAATTTCGCCTCGTTTTCTTTCGGGTTTATTTCATATTTCATGGCCCTGTCGAGTGGCACTCCCCAGTGCCACTTCAGCTGACGACGGGCACTCCAATGGCATGCATCGCTCTCGAGAGTTTTTTTTTTTTTTTTTTTTTTTGCGAAAGCTGGGACCTCCTCCTCCTCCTCCTAATAGGTTATCCTTGAAAGGAAAGCTGGAGAGAGTCTCTCTCTCTCTCTCTCTCTCTCTCTCTCTCTCTCTCTCTCTCTCTCTCTCTCTCTCTCTCTCTCTCATGAAGTCATTGTCTATTTACACAAAGTAGTGAAATGTACTCGGAACACATATTTATGTCTACTAGTTTAATTAATATTAGATTTTGGTATGTATGTTTATGTGTGTCTGCATACGTACATAAATGTTAAGCCACATAAAACACATCAATAACGAATTCACTGTGCCTTGGGAACAACTTACACCCATAGAAATTTACGCAAGTGTGATACCCCAACGAAAAACCGTTACCCTATCCACTCATCTATCAAGAAGGATTCGAACCTATACCTTTTTGTGATGATACATGGATGACATCTTTATCCATTCAACTGTGAACAGAGAGATTCGAATTCATGCCTTTTGAGGTTGATACATTGGATGAAAGCGACTCTCCACCTGTCAGCTCAAATATGCATCATGTATAATATAAGTATATATATATATATATATATATATATATATATATATATATATATATATATATATATATATATATATATATATATATACATGTATATATATACCATGTCTCTTATCTTATTCGATCCTTCATCTTATTTTCAAGATTTCTTTTCTTTATTGCCTCACTTTCTATAGCCATCCCTGTTTTCATCGTAGTTTCTTCTGACCCAGATTTGTCCTCCTCCTCCGCCTTCCCCCCCCCCCCCCCCAGTATTATAACTTTATAGGTCGTATCCAGCGGACCTCTATCTTCAGAAACGAGGGGGCGTAACGGCATAAGCATTTTGCTTACCCATTGTAAAGAGATCTATCGGCCCTCTGGTGGGAGTGAGAAGAACCACTCGGACACGCGAGGGAAAACGGGAAGTTCGGACAGAAAAAGTTTATATAATTCTTTCTTTAACTCTCATAGGATTTAATGACAAATCTCTTGTGGCTGATTTAATCCTCTCTTCTCATTCCATCTAGGGTGAAGTTGACTGTTGCCGGAATTGTCTTTGTGGTTATTACATCATGATTTGGTATATTTTTAAAGGTGTATTAAATTCGCGTCACAGTCCGTGAAGTATATTTAGACGTTACGTTGTCTTGATTAGCACAAGGCGTCTCGGTCCCTTTCGGCATTATGATAAGTGTTCCTCGTTTTCCAAACCGTCGTGCCGTTTTAAAAAGCGAATTAAACCGCAATAAACGCTGTGTGAATACTGACTCACGATTTGATATATTCTTTAAAATGTTTTAAAATTCGCGTCACTCTCCTTGAAACATATTTAGATGTTACATTGTTTTGATTAGCACAAGGCGCCCCAGGTCCCTTTCGGCAGTATCGTATTGTATGACTCCTTTTCCAAATTAATATGCCCTTTTTAAAGAACGAATTAAACCGAAGTGAACGCAAGATATGCAATTTGAACGCTAGTTTACGAAGTTTCAAGTAGAGCAGCACATCGCCAGGCGGTGCTTGAAGGCCCTTGAAGAAATAAGCTCAAGCGTCTGAAGAGGGGAGCTCTTCTTCAGGTAGATGGCTCCGTTGTTATATATATATATATATATATATATATATATATATATATATATATATATATATATATATATATATATATATATATATATATATATATATATATATATATATATATATATATCCTGTAGAAGGCTAGTTTTGCATTCACTTTTTCAAGCATCTTCATCATCCGTTAGAATGCTTTCCCGTTATGTGCAAGGTCTGCCTTTTTTAAAATCCTGTCTCTTTAGATATCCTTACTCTAACGTTGAATTTGTCAACGGGGGCCGTTTCAAAGGCAGATGCTCTCTTCTACTACTACTACTACTACTACTACTACTACTGCTACTACTACTACTACTACTACTACTACTACTACTACTACTGTCTTTTCTGGTTTTGATTGACGAAATCATAATGAAATATTGGGTATTTTCGGATGGTGAAACTCGCGATTCCTTTTTTTGATAAATGCTTGAAAATGCATAAAATGCTGGGTAGCTTATAAGAAATATATTAATATTAGCGCCGGAAAAGGGTAAACTGCTGGGTAGTCTATAAGGAATATTATAATAGTAGTAACGTACCTGTACCGTCAGAAATATCGGTGACGTACCGTTCTGAAGTTCGGATTAGTGGCTGGACGACGGTAATACAAGCCGCTGAGTTTATTCTTAGTAAATTATCGTTGTTACACAGAAAAAAATATATATATATATATGCGGACACTTTGCATATTATCATAAAAAGATTTCCTTGTTGTGGGAACGTTAGCAAGTGTGCGTATGTCATGTTTTTTTATTATATAAAAAATATATATATATATATATATATATATATATATATATATATATATTTACACGCTATATGGTAATCTGTTATTTTTAAGGTATTAATATTCCTAAAAGCCTCTTTTTTATCATTAATCTCCGGAGAAGTATTTTGTTTCTTCGCGTGACCTGTTATTTTTTTTTCTCTGACGTAAAACAAAAAATAATAGTTCTTTGCATGAAACCACATAAAATATTGAATTGTTAAAAATCTCTCTCTCTCTCTCTCTCTCTCTCTCTCTCTCTCTCTCTCTCTCTCACTGAAAAGAGACCTGTTATGACTTTCGTTCATCCTTTACACATTTCTTGATTAGAGGATTGATTGCCAAGGATTGGAGGGTTTATTGTTAATCTCTGGAAAATGTGTTAGCTAGGATTCGATAATTTTTTGTCAAATATTGAGGGATTTGCTATCAAGGACTGGAGGATTTATTATCTAGGATTGCAGGATATGTTATCAAGAATTGGAGGATTTATTCCCAAGGATTAGAGGATATATTATCTAGAATTGGAGGATTTATTCTCAACGACTGAAGGCTATAAGCTAGGATTGGAGGATATGTTATCAAGAATTTGAGGATTTATTACCAAGGAGTGGAGGATATGTAGTCTAGGATTGGAAGATATATTATAAAAAATTTGAGGATTTATTCCCAAGGATTGGAGGATTCATTGTATTGTCTGGAATTGGAGAATTTATATCCAAGGATTGAAAGATATATTATCTAGGATTGGAGGATATATTTTCAAGAATTGGAGGATTTATTCTCAAGGATTGTAGGATTGATTGTGAAGGGTTGGAGGATGTATTGTCAGGGATTGTAGAATTTATTTCCAAGGATTGGAGGATATAATATCTAGCATGGGAAGATATATTATCTAGCATTAGGGGATATGTTATCAAGGATTGGAAAGTTTATCGTCAAGGATTGGAGGAATGATTGTCAAGGATAGGAAGACATGCTACCAAGTATTTGGGGGATTTATTCCTAAGGATTGGAGGATATATTATTAAAGATTGGAGGATTTATTGTCAGGGCCATTCTCCCAAACGAGCTTGTAGTTCCCACGTGAAAAGAGACAATACTCAATTCCCTTTATCTTCGAATCTCGTACCTCTGGCGAAGTACCGCGCCTGCGCCAGCAGCGTCCCGCTAATTGACAGGTGAGGAGCGTTCCTGAGGATTTTTAAGATAATCCTTTCGCTAAGAACAAGTTAATCTGCTTCTAAAACCTCTCCCATCCTTGAGAAATGTTTATGGGATTCCTATGAAATGAATCATGAACTTTCATCGACCTCATTGAGTTCTACGCTTATCTGAAAACCCAAACATGTTAGTTTTTTCTTTGTGCTCAGGTCCAGGTGGGTTTTTCCTTTAAACAAACTGCAGGTGGAAAGTGTCTTATAGATGTAGGGAAAATATAGCTTACCTCTGTTAGGTATCTGTATGTGCAACACGTAAAGGATATATTGGACATCATCCTTTAACTGATACAAAATTAAGTGCCTCACTGTCATCATGTAGTACAAACGTACTTTGTGTTGAGAAAGATTATATATGTATGTATGTATGTATGTGTGTATATATATATATATATATATATATATATATATATATATATATATATATATATATATATATATATATATATATATATATATATAAATGCATACATACAATGCATTTCAAAATCTTTTTCCTTAGATCTTTTCAATTCAGATACTCCCTGCGACATAGTCCGAGTAATATTAAAAAAATCATTTTCCCGAGGGAGAGAGAGAGAGAGAGAGAGAGAGAGAGAGAGAGAGAGAGATAATAAAAGAAGCAGTTTGCATCATACAAATTAAAACGAGATGAAAATCGAGAGGTTGATTTATTATGCCCCCGGCAACCGCGGTCTTCGGGGAAATTCCTTTTTCAACTGTTCTCCGCCGAAACACAAGCCATTTATCGTGGTGGGGGTCCCCCACCTCTCTCTCTCTCTCTCTCTCTCTCTCTCTCTCTCTCTCTCTCTCTCTCTTTCGCATATGATGATATATATATATATATATATATATATATATATATATATATAATGTGTGTGTGTATGTATATGTACTGTATATATGTATATTATATATATATACAGTATATGTATATGTTAGTCTCTCTCTCTCTCTCTCTCTCTCCCCCCTTGCCCCCTTGTCACCCCCGTTAAACGTCATCTTGTCTTCCTGGGTTAGCTTTTCCGAGATTATTATTATTATTATTATTATTATTATTATTATTATTATTATTATTATTATTATTATTATTATTATTATTACCACCCAGATACTCACAAGACTTAACATTGCTTCTCTTCGCTGATCGAGAGACCTTTATACAAGGCATTGTAATGATTGTGTCATCGCTCGCCATTCTCTATCGGTCACCATTCCACGTACTGACTGTCCCGATAGATCACTGAACGAACGGTAGTGACATGGCAACTCTAAATACCTTTGTATTCTTGAAGTGTGATGACCACTTAACGTTCGCATTATACTTAAATGTTTTTACAAAACAGGCTCTTCTTATGTTTATGCTCGTAAGAGTTTTAGGATACAGCGTCCATTTAATGGGAATTGCCACTCACAGTCAGTTAAGTAAATTTCGACAGTGGGCGCTGGGTTAATGGCGCCCGTGAAAGGGAACTATTTTCTAATTAATGCGCTATTTTTGGAGGTATCCTTGATGTTGGTTTTATGCTTTGGTCTAAGAGTTTAAGTGGTGATTCTCAGTATGGTTCGGTCTGAGAGTGTTAGTGGTGGTTCTCAGTATGTGATTCTGGTAATTTCTGTTTGTATTTTCATTTTTTTCTAATGATCTGGATTGCTGTGAATATATTATACTATGTATACACACTGTATACCTTGAGTTCCTCATTGGACCGGTCGATATCGTTCTCGGCTAGCACTGTGCTGGGTCCGCGTTCGATTCTCCGGTCGGCCAATGAAGAATTAGAGGAATTTATTTCTGGTGATAGAAATTCATTTCTCGGTATAATGTGGTTCGGATTCCACAATAAGCTGTAGGTCCCGTTACTAGGTAACCAATTGGTTCTTAGCCACGTGAAATAAGTCTAATCCTTCGGGCCAGCCCTCTCTAGGAGAGCTGTTAATCAGCTCAGTGGTCTGGTTAAACTAAGCTATACTTAACTGTATACCTGAACAGCAATGTATGCTCATACGTCTATATTTACGTGTGTATTTTGTACTAGGTTATTAAACGTAAAGTTTTTTTTTTTTAATTCTGCGTAGTAGTTCTGTAGCTTCATTTGCATAACGCAAACACCGCCTATCCTCCTTCGAGCTTGTCTGAGTTTCAACTAAACAGTTTGCGCGCATCTTGGGATTTTCGCTATGGGCCGTGAGAGAAGGAGAAGAAGAAGAAGAAGAAGAAGAATTTAAGGGACGTAAGGTGACCCTCGGAGGGGTCGTTATTGGCCCTCACCCTTTTTCCTTGGGAGGGGGAGGGGGAGGAGGAGGAGGAATTCAAGGGACGTAAGGTGACCCGTGGAGCAGTCGTTGTTTGCCCTCACCCATTTTCCTCCTGACTTTTTAAAAATAAATAAGGGACCGGCCTTGTGGAATCAACGTTGCTTAAAATCACTCGGATTTCTCCTTTTAATATATATATATATATATATATATATATATATATATATATATATATATATATATATATATATATATATGTATATGTATATATATATATATATATATATATATAATGTTTGGATTCTTGTAAATATTTTTATCTTTTATAATTATTATCATAGTCATATATATTTTCCGATACATATATATATATATATATATATATATATATATATATATATATATATATATTCCTACTTAGTATTTACACAACTAATACGTCTCTAAAATAATCAGGAATCATCATCAAAAGAGGTATCTGGAAACTCTGCCAAATCACCATGCCCATCAAACTTGTTTGGCATCATACCCATTTAGATGCATCACATTTGCATGGGCATTTAGTTCACGGGTCATAAATGAGTTACTGCGCTATTTACGATTAACGTTATCGCTAAGGCTGGCATGTTTGCCATTTCAATTGCATTTTTGTTGTTGATTTTTTTGATATCACTGATGTTTGGGTTTTTTGCGGTTGTTAAAATATCAGTTAGATAAAGAGGTTTGTTCGTTCGTTAAGAACGAGAGATCATAATGTATTTGGTTATATTTTTTTGTGTATGTATATATATATATATATATATATATATATATATATATATATATATATATATATATATCGGACTCAGATTTTGCCATCTCTCTCTCTCTCTCTCTCTCTCTCTCTCTCTCTCTCTCTCTCTCTCTAGAGTGCGATGTATGTACATCAAGACGAAACACTACTCTCTCTCTCTCTCTCTCTCTCTCTCTCTCTCCAAGAGTACGATGTATGGCACCAAGTTGAAATCTCTCTCTCTCTCTCTCTCTCTCTCTCTCTCTCTCTCTCTCTCTCTCTCTCTCTCTCTCTCTCTTCCCCAAGAGTGCGTCGTGTATCAGGTGGAAGAAGAACTTCCCCAAGAAGTAATCGTCTGTCGGAAGAAGCAGGAGAGAGCAACCGAGAGGGGCGCAATTTCGTCCATTTCCGCCCGCGATAAACTTTCCCTTTTCACTCCCCAGATATTTTCTCTCCTTGGGAAAGGAAAAGAAAGGAAGGAAAGGAAAGGTGTTTTTAGTAGGAGGTTTTTGCCCACCGAAAATTGCGTCTTAGATAAAGGGCCTCGAGACACGTCATACTTAACTTTGTATTTATTGATGTTTGCATCGCGGGAATAAGGTTTTTATTTGGTTGAATGTCTTTTCTCTCCACGAAAGAACTTTCATTTCTTCAGAAACTTTTTTGAGAAGTTATTTTCCTTTTGCCTCCTAAAGGGGGTAGATCCGTCAGTGCATCTCACACGGTGCACTGTACGCATTACTTAAGGCTCTTTGCAGCGTCTCTTCGGCCACTAGCGGCAACCCCTTTTTATTCCTTGTACTGTACCTCCGTTCATATTCTCTGTCTTCCATCTTACTTTCCACCCTCTCCCAACAACTGATTCAACATTATTTTCAGCGGTGAATGACCTCATAGGTCCTAGTGCCCCATCTTTGGCCTAAATTTTAAATTCCAATTCTATTCCAATTGTTGGCGTTAGGTTTGCTCCATATGAATGTGTGTGCCCTTGGTCAATGAGAGATTTTCTTTGTAAACATTTGTATCGTGTTTTCGATTCTGATGCAAATAGTGTAAATAAGGGGTCTGATAGTTTTTTTTTTTTATTTCTCCTGATGCAGATATCATTTGTAAACTACTTGTAACAGAGATTTGAACCAGATATTCAGGGCAATATGACTGATTGTACTAGAAGACGTGCGGTGTATGTGCATCAAGTCGAAAAACTCTCTCTCTCTCTCTCTCTCTCTCTCTCTCTCTCTCTCTCTCTCTCTCTCTGTCGTCTTCATGATTATTATTGTTTCCCGAGTTTGTCTCCCTTGTTAAGCATTAACCAGTGCCCGCAAGAAGGCTCCCTGCTGTCGGCGTCCTTCATTAATGGGCATTCAGGTTCTCTTGGTTGTTTGTGATGACGTCACCCTCTGGAGGCCTCTTTTGATATATGGGAATTTGGGATTTTTGCTTGTGAGTTTATCTATTCTGGGTTTTAACTGAAAATTTTCATAAGTGAATGAAATGTGAATCACATGTACATTTTTCCCTCGACCTTTCATGCTGTTAATATTACAAAAGGGGAAAAGTATAAAAAGGAAGTAGAGCCTCTCTTCAGTAGGGTGGCTGCACCCGGTGAGTTCATTCTGTATTGAGTCTTCTCAGTTTTCCTTATAATTCTTTCCTCGTCCACGTTAATATTGGATAATAATTGACCAGTGTTCATACTTTGGTTGAGAGAAACAGTCTTTATTCTCTGTACACGAGAAGGTTGTAAATAATTGGCGTGATTGCAATATCCAAGACTTCAAAATCTTTCCTTTGTTTTGTTACTATGAACTGCTCTTAGCCTGTTTCTAACTCTTTCCCTTTTAACGTCATCGACCAGTTTTTCCATACGTCGAACATTATGAACGAGAAGCGTGCCTAAACAGATCTGAGGATGAGACGGCCCCGTATAAACAAGAATTTTTCTCCCTCCTGTTTTTCTTGGTTTGGGAAATTTGGCAGATGTGCGCCCCGGGGTGAGGTTTATGTGTTACTGTAGGGCCGTTCTGAAAACCCCGAGGCGTCTGGAGAGGGACCATTTTTTCATACCTTCTTTTACCTTCTTTTCCCTCTCACTGTAGGTAACCTTCCCCTCCCCCACCCTACCTTGGTCTTCTCCCCCCCCCCCCACCGGCCTTTCATCGGAGCTCCCCCTCCATAATGATGACAGAGGTCTTGGCTAATTTTAGTGCCTGTGTTTGGTGGCTCTCCGACTTGCCAGGGGGAGGTGGTAGAGCGGCGTTCCCCACGAAATCACGCCTCGCCTCCAGTGTAGGTGTGTCAGTGACGCCGGGCGACAGCACCATAGTGGCACTTGGGCGGGCCTGTTACCACAGGCACATCCCAATTTCTCTCGTTGGGAGTGTATGCGAGGCGCCGCCGCCGCCGCCGCGCGTGAGGCTAAGAAATGGCCCCATTTTTCCGAGGTTTAAGACACTTCGTCTTTTTCTTTTCTTTTTTTCCCCACCCCCCGAAGAATTTCAGTGTCTAGCCCGCACCTTCCGTTGTGGGCCGTTTGAGCTTACGCTGTAAATGTAAATTACAAAAGTTAAGATTCCTGAATTTTATTTCCTCATCAGACTAAAGGTTTTCGCCGAGATTACTGTAGAGCGAGAAACATCTCTCTTCCCTAAGTGAAGGATTACGGGCTAGAAGTATTTGGGAGAGAGAGAGAGAGAGAGAGAGAGAGAGAGAGAGGGGGGGGAGGAGGAGGAGGAGAAAATGGGATGTCCCTCTAGCGGTGAATTATTGGGCTCTGACCATCTCCGGATCTCTCCATCCCAACTCGGCCTAATCTTCGATTGCGTCATCGACTCAACAAGGCAAATGAACGCTGAAGTCATCGATGGTTTCGAGCGCATGTCTTCCCTTCCCTCCCTCCCTCCCTCCCTCCCCCACCTTCCCTCCTTCACCCTTCATCGCTTTGAGATCAAAGCGTGTCCATAGCGGAGAGAGAGAGAGAGAGAGAGAGAGAGAGAGAGAGAGAGAGAGAGAAAAAAGGAGAGAAGAAGGCGGTAATGGAGAAAGGGAAGTATTGGCGTTCCAGTGAATTCTTATTCCTCGTGACACGTCGAATGCCGCCCCCCGTTTTCCGTCTAGTTCTTTCCCTCCTCCACCTTCCTTTGTTCGTCTTGTTTGGAAGAGGAGGAGAAAGAGGAGGAGGAATATCGCCCTCGATTCATCTCGTTTGGTTGTGTCTGCAGGTGAAGTTTACGGGAGCTGTAAAGAACGCCCCGTTCTTTGTGGGGACGGTTCTGTGTTTAGTGGCGGCAGCAGCAGTTAAACGCGCCACCGTTTCGGGATTAGTTCAGAAAGTGCTGTGAGGTGTCGCTGTTTGTGTAGGAGGAACGCAATATCGTCTTTCTAACCAAATTGATGCTTCGTTATTGGATAACAAAGTTGTATTTTAAAAATATATATATTTACAGTCTCCATATACATGAAGCAATATGGTGTTTTTCCGTCTTAAAAATGTATTTCTTATAAATATTAATCTTTGTATCTATCAGGAGAATTTTTGTGCTTTGAGAGGAAATATATCATCACATCTTGGTGTCATCCGGTAGAGAATAGCATTGGGGTACCCTACCCACAGGAATATACTTTGTGGCACCTGTATCTTAAGGAGAATGGGAACTCGGTATAATATAGAGTAAGGGAATGCATTTGAGAACCTATATGAAATTATATTTATGTCCAGATTTATCAGTATTTTTTCATTATTGTGAAAACGCGATAAATAAACCTATTTGAATGAGTAAATTCATACGTGAAGAAGCCAATGATGTCATGTTTTAACAGTAATGAAATTTACTCTCTCTCTCTCTCTCTCTCTCTCTCTCTCTCTCTCTCTCTCTCTCTCTCTCTCTCTCTCTCTCTCTCTCGGATGGGTTTCACACTTCAAGTCCGCGCGTGTTCACCATTAACGTATTTTTTCTTTATGCAAAATTAGTTAAAGTAAGGCGGTAGCTGTTCCTTTACTGTACATTAAGCCAAAGGTGAGCGTTGTTGTTGTGCTAATGTCTACCGAAGATTATTAATTTTTTTTTTTTTTTTTTTATCACAGTCATCCTATTCGACTGGGTGGTTTTTATACTGTGGGGTTCCGGGTTGCATCCTGCCTCCTTAGGAGTCCACCACTTTTCTCACTATGTGCGCTGTTTCTAGTAGCGCACTCGTCTGCATGAGTCCTGGAGCTACTTCGGCATCTAGTTTTCCAGATTCCTTTTCAGGGATCGTGCCTAGTGTTCCTATGATTATGGGTACAGTTTCCACTGGCATATCCCGTTTCCTTCTTATTTTTGTTTTTCAGGTCTTGATACTTGTAAATTTTTTTCTTTCTTTCTCATCTGCTCTGGTGTCCCATGTTATTGCGACATCAGTGAGTGATGCTTTCTTCTTGATTTTGTCAATCAGCGTCACGTCTGGTCTATTGGCACGTATCACCCCTATCTGCTCTGATACCGTAGTCCCAGAGGATCTTTGTCTGACCGTTTTCTATCACTCCTTCAGGTTGGTGTTCGTACCATTTATTACTGCAAGCTAGCTGGTGTTCCTTGCACAGGCTCCAGTGGAGGGCTTTTGCTACTGAATCATGCCTCTTTTTGTACTGGTTCTGTGCAAGCGCCGGACATTCGCTTGCTATGTGGTTTATGGTCTCGTCTTTCATATTGCACTTCCTGCATATGGGTGAGATGTTATTTCCATCTATTGTTCTTTAGACACATCTGGTTCTTAGGGCCTGATCTTGTGCCGCTGTTAGCATTCTTTCTGCTTCCTTCTTGAGTTCTCCCCTCTGTAACCATTGCCATGTTTCATCGCTGCCCAATTCTTTAGTCTGTCTCATGCACTGTCCGTGCATTGGTTTGTTGTGCCATTCCTCTGTTCTGTTTTTCATTCTCTTGTCACTGTATATGTCTGGGTCTTCGTCTACTTTTATCAGCTCTTCTTCCCATGAACTTCTTAGCCACTCGTCTGTACTGGTTTTCAGATATTGCCCCAGTGCTCTGCTCTCCATGTTGACGCAGTCCTCTATGCTTAGTACCCCTCTCCCCCTTTCCTTTCGTGTTGTGTATAGTCTGTCTGTATTTGGTCTTGGACGTAGTGCTTTGTGTATTGTCATGTTTTTCCTAGCTTTCTGGTCTATGCTGCGGAGGTTAGCCTTCGTCCACTCCACTACTACTGCGCTGTACCTGTTATTATTATTATTATTATTATTATTATTATTATTATTATTATTATTATTATTATTATTGTTGTTGTTGTTGTTGTTGTTGTTGTTGTTGTTGTTGTTTCGGAGATGAACCTTATTCGCATGGAACAAGCTCACAGGGGCCATGGGCATGAAATGTAAACTTCCAAAGAATATGGTGATCTTTTGAGAAAAAAAAAATTACAGAAGACATGAAATTCAGAAAGGGAAGATCGGTTATTAGAAAAAAGGTAAATTAACAGATTAATAAAAACAGGTAAAATTAAACACGTGAGTTACTAGTACACTCGATTGGCATTGAGAGGACAAAATTTCATCGACGTTAGACATGTATTATGCGTGAAGTATATCTCGAGGAAAATACGAATAATTTTCCCGTCAACTCGCGAAAATCCCGATAACCATTTCTGGTGGTCATGAATTTATTGCTGTTTTCGTATTCTGCGGAAAAAGGTGACTATTTCATTGCTTGTGAAGTTTAATCCCTTTGGTTTTTTTACGTAATTGTTAAAGGGTTCAATTCCCAATGGTTGTTTCAATTGCAACACGGCGCGTTTTATCACCCATGTGAAGTCGCTTTAATTTATTTTTTTATTGATATCCGCCATTACGAATTTTTATGTGATTTCTGCTCAGCAGACTACCATTTTCTTTAACATTGCAAATCCCGTTTTCGTTTAATAAATATTTTTTTTTATTTATACCTGATGTACTCGTAACTTACAGATCGCGCTTTGTATATCCCCAGGCCAGATCATGCAATTGAAGATGTCATTCCTTGGCAGTAAATCAGTTCTTGATTATAACCTGTCACTTGAAAGCCGCCCGTCAAATTCTTCTTCTTCTTCTTCTTCTTCTTCTTCTTCTTCTTCTTCTTCTTCTTCTTCTTCTTCTTCTTCTTCTTCTTCGGCCTTTTCAGCTTTCGCTAATGTGTGGATCGTAACAGGAAGTGGGTCGAGAGAAAGCAGCACTACGATCAATGACAGATTCGTACTTGGAAGTGCTGGATCGTGGACGAACCCCATGTTTGGAAAACTTCCGTAAAATAGACAGTCGTAGATTATAATTGTCTATGTATATATGTACGTATATGTATATATATATATATATATATATATATATATATATATATATATATATATATATATATATATACAGTATATACATATATAAATATATGTATGTATATATGTGTATGTATGTATGTATTATGGGTTGACACGACCTTGTCTAATTTAATGGAATTCATTCGATGTAAAGTATCCATTAAAAGTGATATCTGTGCGTGAGTTCATATAGCTGTACTTGCTCATCTCAGCCCATGAATGAAGCTTTCAATAGAAACACCCCCCCAAAAAAAAAAAAAAAAAAAATTCCGTCCACAGGAAATTAAGGCTATCCATATGAAGAAAATGAAGGTGAAGATTCCCTTGACTGCTTCCCATTTCCTCCAGATGCGAGAATCGTCAATTGTGAAATTAAGGGAGAATTAGGGGAAAATAAAGAAGGGTGACCCTTATAAATCACACGCTGAATTTTCCTGTTATCAACAGTGTTCAGACTGTTCGACCCTGGCTGGCTTTCCCAATAGGACAACTTTAACCAATAGACTTGTTCAATGCCCCTAACTCAGGACCACTCCCCCCCACCTCCCCTGCTTTCCTCCGCCCTCCACCTAGAAGAGGAAACTCTCTCTCTCTCTCTCTCTCTCTCTCTCTCTCTCTCTCTCTCTCTCTCTCTCTCGAATTATTTGTTGAGTTATTAGGGGCATATGTATATTTTCCATTTTCTTCTTTTGTTAAATGTTAACTATGTACCATCCCCCCCCCTCTCTCTCTCTCTTCAAAGATTTACGTTACACAAATAACAGCACTGTTAATATTTATATTAATAAAGGCAAAATGCTTTATGGTATTTCCACTGAGAGAGAGAGAGAGAGAGGTGGAGGGCTTTTGTCAACTGAGACATTATAACAAAAAGCAGAGGCAGAACTAAGTGCCCTCGACATTTTTAGTAATGGGAGTAAAAGCAGGGTTATATATTTGAAAAAACACTTCAGGTCTCTTGTCGTGGAGATTGAATCATAGTATCTGTGATAAAACCACTATATGTTTTCGGTTTAACATAAGTTTCCATTGGAAATAAGAAGAATTTTATTTGTGCACGGAAAACCTTTCAGGTTGACGAAAGACCACTTTTTTTGTGGCCTAATATAAGTTTGATTTTTGATAGCATCCAGTATGCAAACCAAGTGCAACTGTTTTCAAAATCAATCTGGCCGATTTTGTTATTCTCTTTTTCCCTTTTCCCTCTCACTCATCCAGGCAACTGGCGCTGTTCTATCTTTCTGAGCTAAAGTTAAAGGTTTATCTATAAAAATAAAGATTCCATGTATGTGGAGCCGTCAGGATTTCGATAAGAAGAGGGTTTATTTAACCCTGGAGCCGGGAATGGAATCTAGCTAAATCCATTTATCCTTGAATTAGGTTTGAGAATATTTTTCCTAAATATTCTTTTGATTTTATGAATTAATCTTTCCTTGGCGTTTGTTAGCATTGAGACTCGAATTGACTAAAATACCTCTTATGAGTATCCATTTGTGAAAGAAGGTACATAGAGAGAGAGAGGAGAGAGAAATTCAACTGGTCACTTTTACCAGATGTACATAATATGCATTTTTAATAGCCAGGAATTCGAGAAGTTAAGAAGCCACTGCAACATTTAAATATATGTAAATATATGCAAATACTCGTGCATTTTTAAATTATGCAAGAGAAATAGAAACTAACGCTGAAATTAA
This sequence comes from Macrobrachium rosenbergii, assembly GCF_040412425.1. Lineage (NCBI taxonomy): Eukaryota > Metazoa > Arthropoda > Malacostraca > Decapoda > Palaemonidae > Macrobrachium > Macrobrachium rosenbergii. Next base: position 19,665,741 of record NC_089790.1, read on the forward strand.
TAGGTTTTTACATGATAGAGCGAAATACCTTCAGATCCGGCTAGTAGTGAAATCGGGCTCAGAGATCCCGTAGACTTAAACAGCCTGTTGGTTCGATTTTTTATTTTTTATTGTCGTCCAGCTGTTGTAAAAAATTTAAGATGTTCTTCGTGTCTTTCGTTCTGTACGTAATTGAATAATAGGAAGTACCTTTCCCCAGTGAAGTGAAGAAGCAGAATGGGTTGTGAGGTATTTCAGTTCTTCAAGCAAATTAGTATTATCAATATTATTATTATTATCATTATTAGAATTAATCCCTACACAATCACGTGTGTAAATGAAATTAATTTCTACCTCGCATGTGGATCGAACCTTGGACTCCCAGTTGAGAGTGCTGATTTTGATCCCGATGTGAAGGAGAAACTTATTATTATTATTTTAATTTATATATATACTGTATGTATGTGTATATATATATATATATATATATATATATATATATATATATATATATATATATATATATATATATATATATATATATATATAATTTTTTTTGTCTATCACAGTCATCATATTTGACTCGGTTTTTATAGTGTGGGGTTCCAGGTTGCATCCTGCCTCCTTAGGATTCCATCACTTTTCTCACTACGTGCGCTGTTTCTGGTAGCACACTTGTGTATGAGTTCTGGAGCTACTTCGGCATCTAGTTTTTCCAGATTCCTTTATTATTATTATTATTATTATTATATTATTATTATTATTATTATTATTATTATTATTATTATTATTATATTTTTTTTTTGCTTCAGAAACAGTATAGATTGACAATCACGGTATCCCAATAATCAGTGAGTTAGGAGAGGCAAAATCGGATGCAGGAAAACAACAAAAACTAAATTTAAGTCCATGAGTAAAATCATCTTTTGCCAAAATGTGATTCGGAAGCATTAGCATCTATGCAATACAATGAGGTGGAAGATTGATAACTTTGGATAATGTGGATGCCTGACTTACGTGTGAGGAGGAGGAGGATTGTATGAACATTGTGGCTGCTGCTCTCAAGTTTATTAGTCATCATTAATTCGGTTATGATTCCAGTGACAAAAAAAATAAAAACTAACAACAGGTTGTGATTGAATTTAGTCCTTTATTAGTCCATTCTTGATAATCCTGTGAGCGTGGTACTATCAGTCCCTCCACATGTACAGGTGACAGAGTGTGTGGTGGGGGCACTGGCCTTCGTAGCCCCGCCCACCAGTCCTTGACAACCACGCCCACGCCTCTCATGCCCCGCCTTCAAACCACGCCCGGCCTGAGCGGCTCCGCGTCACGCCTGAGCGGGGGGAACGAGGGTGTTGGTATTGGTCTTGGTGTTGGGCATTCCTACGGAGGCTTGGCGTCCACGAGGCTCGGAGGATCCTACACGGCTCTCGTGTCCTCGGCCGCTTCCTCGGGGTACGGCTCTTGCGCCGGAGGAGGAGGAATAGGAGTAGGAGGAGTAGGAGTAGGAGGAGGAGGAGTAGGAGCCGCTGTGGTGTCGTCGACGCGCCACGAGGATTCTGAGGACCTCTCCGACGTGTCTTCGGGAGCCACGTCCGAGGACTCGGCTAGACGGAGACGACGTCGCTCAGCTCAACCCATGAAAGGTGATGGTGTTCGCTCGTAAACCCCCCCCCCCATTCCCCTACCCCTACCCGTGCTCGCTTAAACCCCCCTCCCCACAATATACGAGTCCCATCCGCACGTGGCAACCCCCTCCCCCAATCTCTTTCCACTGCTTTGGATGCATCATTAGAGATTATTCGTCAGTTTTTTTTTTATTTTATCTGTAACCCCTGAAGTTAATTTTTTTTAGGTTTGACTGATTTGGTGATGCATAATTAATCAGTCTGTTTCCACTCGTTCGAGGGGGGAGAGAGAGAGAGAGAGAGAGAGAGAGAGAGAGAGAGAGAGAGAGAGAGAGAGAGAGAGAGGGAGGGAGAGAATTGTTAATCATTAGAATTATTAGATAATTTGGGATTTGTGTTATCAGGACGTTATTATAGAAAAAGAAGAATAAAGACATAAATTTAGAATTGGAAATACGTAGTCACTTTTGATTATTGTAAATTTTTCATTGGTGAAGCTTCTTTTGCAGTTTTCTCATTTTTTCTTTTCCTTATTTTCGTGGGTTTATTGATGTAATTGTTCTTTTTTCACGGCAAGATTTTCTTGTCTTTATTTTTTTTATTTTCTTGTAGTTTGTTTTCAATTTCAAACTTTATTTTGGCGTACGCAGTACATACGAAGGACAGAGCGACATTAAAACTAATACTTCATTAAATTATGAGAAAAGGTTTGACAAAAGTGTGTGTGTGTGTGTGTGTGTGTGTGTGTGTGTGTGTGTGTGTGTGTGTGTGTGTGTGTGTGTGTGTGGGAATCATCATTCGTTTTTATGATGCTTTCCTTAGCCATGTTTTTCTGCTGAGGAATCAAAAGGACTATTTTTTGTGGTTTGCTCATATAGATGAATGCAGATTTGATTTTTGTAGTATTTTGGCTTTAAAACTACTAAATAAACAATTTACTGTAATGCTCTCATCTTTTTACAAGAGAGCTCTTCAGTAAGAGAAATCTCTCTCTCTCTCTCTCTCTCTCTCTCTCTCTCTCTCTCTCTCTCTCTCTCTCTCTCTCTCTCTCTCTCTCTCTCTAGCAGTATGACTCAGGAAAGATCGTGTTCATATTTCTATATGTCCGTGGAATTCCTAATATTTGGTAGTTGCTTGTACCTTGTAGCATTTCCTTACTAGTGAATCTCTGTCTTGTGATTTAGAGCATAGCCTGTTTATATATTAATAATTTTGTTCTTGTTTCTTGTGAATTGGTGCAACAGAAATTCGTAACTTTTGCATATCATTAATTTACTGAATTTTTAATTAAGTGTCTTTAATCTTTCCTTATCCGAGTCAAATTTTAGTAAAGAAAAACAGAAAGCATTTTGGTTGTGAAATCGTGTCTCCTTCAGACAGTCCCCTTCCGGTTTTTATTATTTTATTGGTTACGAAAGAAGTTCCCTCTACGGGAAATGCTTCCCCCTTTTCTTTTCCTTAAACTATAATGAGAAAATTGTCCTCTGTGAAAGTGCTTCATCTCTTTATTCTGTAGATTTATAATAATGAGGCGCCTTGGTGTAAGTACTCGAGTATGTGGACACTTGATAAATGACCCTCCGGTATATCCCTTTGTGAGAGATGGAAGCTCACACGCTTCACTTTGTATATGTTTGTTCTTTGTTTTGTTTTCTTAGATTGGTCATTGTATGTTTGAAAGTTACCCAGAATTATTTGCCTAAAATGATTGACGTTTGTGAGTGTACTATGCAAGCGTTGCGAGTTTATGACTTACATTTGGTCCTTGAGGGCAAATTGGTTGGATATTCGGCTAAATGGGAACTGACGAGTGCTTTCAGGTTGTTTTTCTTTCATTTATTATAAAAGAAGTTTTTCCTTCTGACCAGTGGAAACCAGTAGGGTATAAGCCCATTCCACTTAAGCCCTCTCTCCGGCAGGCATTTTGATATCTGACTCTTTGACCGAATTAGAGGTGAAGTGTCCTTTGACGCTTCCTGTGACTCATAAAAACTTAATCCCTAACAGAGTAGACACTGCTTCTGTGAAGTATGGCTGTTAGTATGGCGTCTGGTACTTTTTGTGAGCTTAAATTGATTGACGGTTTACAGTAAAATATACACAAAGTGGACATCAATTTTACCAGAGAAATATTCGCTCTAAATACATACTCATCCACCTACACATATGCAAATACTATTTTACATGTGTCCTTTAATGTTATGCCTATATGTGTAAGCATGGTCATTTTAATTGGGAGATAATCTTCCAATAATAGTCATAACATATTCTCCAGGTCGATGGATGTTCACAAAACAGACATAATCCACGATGATGTGAGTTTTATATCTGTAATTCCGAGTGTGTTTTCCCCCCCTCACTCCCATTTGTATTCGTGTCCGCTTGTGTTAGCGGTGGTTCTCTGATTTCATTTGATGTCCTCGGCGTGTTGCAATAAGGAGTAAACTTGAGCCTTTTGAAGAGCAACGAGGCGGCTTGGATTTTCGTGCTTCTGAACTCCAGGGAAGAGGAGGAGGAGGAAGAGGAAGAGGAGGCTACTTGGCTCTGAAGCGTTTAATGGTTTCCCATGTTGAACCCCCACTTTTTCATGGCTTGCATATTGCCTGGATGTTTCTTCTTCTTCTTCTTCTTCTCTCTCTCTCTCTCTCTCTCTCTCTCTCTCTCTCTCTCTCTCTCTCTCTCTCTCTCTCTCTCTCTCTCTCTCAGGTTTTAGGTTTCTATAATTTATATAACTGGCAACCTCCATCCGTGGCACGTTTTGTTACTAGTGTTCCATGTGTCATTTTTTAATTCCAATCTCTCTCTCTCTCTCTCTCTCTCTCTCTCTCTCTCTCTCTCTCTCTCTCTCTCTCTCTCTCTCTCTCTCTCTCTCGGCTTGTAGATTTCTGAAATTTATATAGCCGAGAGCCTCCATCCATGCCACTTTTTGTTGCCAGTGTTCCATGTGTCATTTTTGAATTTTAATCTCTCTCTCTCTCTCTCTCTCTCTCTCTCTCTCTCTCTCTCTCTCTCTCTCTCTCTCTCTCTCTCTCTCTCTCTGAATATACGTTGTAAGTGAATTGTATGTGACTGAATATTTTTATGTTTCTTTGTACGAGTTTTGAATTATTGCGTATAGATTATTATAGTAAAGGTGGTTTTTTCATAAAAAAAATTGGAAAATTCACAGTGATTAGATTCAATAGCAATAATATCTCCTGTGGCTCCTATGTTATTTCCCCTACCCCACCTCCCTGTTTATTGCATATATTCCCCAATATTTTTTCGAATCCAAGACAGTAGATATGCGTAAACAATTGGTTTCGAATGCATGAAATTTCAAAGATAGATGGTTGACCATGAGTTGTTTTTGTTTATTATGTTATAACCGTTGAGTATTTAATACAAAATCTTAGATCGTTTGCAGTAAAAGCGAACATATTCTCTGAGAAATGCCGTTCATTTTTCGGGTGTCTTACAAGTAAGCATTAAGCATTAGGTAGCGAGTTTTTATCTGCTGACAATTAGCTACTGTTGGAATTAGATGAAAATTTTCAAAGTTATCATTCAGAGATTCCAGGACTTTGTATGGAATTTGATGTTATCCTTGTAAGTCATGACAAACATTTCAAGGGAAAATCTTGTCATTATTTTGTTTGCGCAGTGAAGTTTGCTTTGAATATTGTACAGTATTCTCAATGTGTACATATTATGGTATTATTTATTCTCTTGTGGCATAACTGAGAATTGAAGTGAATTATGCTGAGAGAAGTACACCATTCCAAAATACTTGTAAATAAAAAAAAAGGACTTTTTATCACTTTTGTTCAAGAGCAGTAGATATATCTCGTGTAAATAGTATTTTGACAGTTATACACATGCATGACGTTGATTCTAATGCACCAACTCATATTTTGTGTATTTGTTTTGAAATGTAATTACAGTACTGAGTTTGCAACCCCATACAAACACCAGTTGTATGCCTTAATCCCTTTTGTATTTTCAAGTGTGTACTGTATCTAGGAAAGAGTAAGTGAGTCAATTTGTTTGTTTATGCCAACGTTCGATGGTCAATGAGAGGTTGCCATATTCCAGCAGGGGAGGCATCTGTGTCTGGCAATGAAGACTTCGAGTGGGTTCGAGCCTCGCCTATGTTAACGGGGCTACTTGAAGGTCACGTGACTCGGCTAGCCACACCCCCAGACCACCGGGGACACTCGTTACGAACAAGTCTAGCCACGCCTCCTGAATCAGGCGAAGAAAGCACTGGGGTGTCAGCCCACCGACACCGTCAGTACACGCGTCCGCCACCTGTTCCACGCCCTCGCACTCTAGAGGCGGGAGATCTCATCCCGCATCGACCGATCCGAGATAACCTTCGAGATGGTCTCAGGGATTCCAGGGATGGTCTCCGAGACCGACTCTATTCCCCATCTAGGGACCTGACAGGTCACCGGAGATCAAGGGATTCCTCCATCGAACGCAGCGGAAGGGACTCATCGTGTGAACGAGGATCCGTTTCTAGCTTACATCAGCACAATCACCATCACCATCACCATTTGTCATCCCGCCTTTCTCAGCACACCTGTGAATGCCCCTCATGTTGGTGTGAGGAGGAAGAAGGGGGTTACGACTCGTGCGATGAACGCCACCACCACCATCGTCATAGTTATCATGAGGGACTCCATCATGCACACCTCCATCAACTGCAGTCCCACCATCACGGCCAACCTGGGACACGTGAGGCTTCCAGGGAGCGACGAAGTAGAGGACAAGGTTCTGGCGACAGCGGGAGATCATCCCCATGTTGCTGCAGGCATTGCCATCACTTAGGATCGCTCAGTTCCCTCTCCAGCCATGACTACTGCGCTAATACTCGTCTGGCGCTGCCATGCACCAGCAAGGTGGGTGGAGGAGGTGCCCTTCTCTCTGCTGCCGCCCCGCAAGGGAGCCGCCGACACCGCCGCCTTGACTCAGACTACATCACCCTTTGGAGCTGCCATTCCCCGTCGGTATGTTCCCTTAACCCCCCCCCAACTCCATTCACTTTAGCCACATGTACGCACATTTTTTCTCCGAGTCTCTGTCTCTATATCTGTATAAACTCAAAGCCCTCCATATTGAGTCGCCATTGGTAAATTTTTCCCCCAAAGATTTTTACACAGTGAAGTGTAATCGCATCATTGCCTTACACGGAACAGGATTTAAGGACAGTAGTATGTGAGGGCGGTGTGTCCGAGTAATCAGGATGAGGTGTTGGCATCCTTTAGTTTCCCAGATGGTGACTTTCCCATTGTATTCTCTTCACCTGGATCCCAGAGGCTCTCAATTAGGCCTTTTCATATCCGTAATCAATTAAAACACAGAGCCATTGGCCCTACAACCCATTCCCCATAAACTATAGTCATATCTTCAACACCAGGTTCAGAGCAACTTAAAGTTCTTTGTTTAACCTGAAAGAATATATACTGGAAACTTTTCTGATCCAAAACATATCCCCTAAGAGGGATGTTGATGCCACAGTACAGTATAATCAGTTCAGTTAGATTCACTGTTTTCCTATTCATTATATTGATGTAGTTAGCACACACATGAATGTTTTGTGCTTTCTCTATGTTTATGTTTATTGGGAGCTCTTCATGATGGCGTGTGTGTCTGTAGTGATGGCGACCATGTCAGTGGTGAGCTCCCTTGTGGGAGAGGCTGCGAGCAACAGTGCTTCATTGCTTTTCTTAACACTCAAGTTTGCTTCTCATTCTTCTTCTTCTTCCTCTGGAGGGGATGGAGAATGACTCCCATTACCTCTTTTTAGAGCTAGATACTAAAAAGGCTTTAATGAACTCCATTGCTGAATGTAAATCCACTTTTCTTGCTTGTTTCACTGGGCTTTTATTAATTGTTCAGTCTTGTTGAATACTTCAAGATTTGTTTGCAAAGTCAAATTGACCTCATGATATTTATTGGGAAGTGGTAATATGGGTTAATGTTATCTTCATTACAATGTTGTGTATCTACTTTGCAAATATAGTTCCAATGCTTTCAGTTCATTTGCCTGAATTCACTCACTTCTTTTGGCACAATATCCCAAGACTGTTTCATTAAAGCACATAGACTTAACAGAGGGTACAAGATAATTATATATATATGTGTATATATATATATATATATATATATATATATATATATATATATATATATATATATATATATATATATATATACATACATATATATATATATATATATATATATATATATATATATATATATATATATATATATATATATATATATATATATATATATATATATATATATATATATATATAATTATTTGAAATTTCCTCTGAATGAAAGGTAGATCACCTTGGAATGACAAGGATTTGTTAGCAGTTTTTCTAGACATGTATTTTGGTTGTTACAAAATCTGTTTTTGTTTGTCTAATATTTTAGATCTATAGTCTGATGTATTACTAGCATAGTGTATCATGAATTTTGACATCTGTATTGATATTTTGTTACTCTGTATGCAATTGAAATAAAGGCATAATAAACATGTGTCTCTGTTAACACTAGTTTGGTGATGTCTGAATGTGCTGGTATTGTGAAATCTTACATAATTGTTCCTTGATTATTTCTGTGCTCATATGAGGTAATCTGCACGACGTCAGTTTTGTACTCGATACGTTTTGAACACCATAAAAGTCAAATATTTCTCTGTTGTTTGTGGAAATAAATCACTCTCCTTTTAAAAATGCATGCAGTATTAAACATTCTCTCTCATTACTGTGTCCATCAAAATGTGAACAAATATGCATGATCACTTGCATGTTAATGGTACAGTACTTCAGTCAAGAATCTCTTATCGTATGTAAGATGCTAATACATACTGAGTGTACAATCACATATGTTCTCCTTACTTTTCTCTGTTGTGTACTTTCACTGATAAAGCTTTACATTCTGCTCTGTGGATAGGTAATGAGAGGGGCGGTTCTCTAAAAAAAAAAGGAATAAATTGTTTTGTAACACATGACAGTTACAATTCCAAAATAAAGTTTGAAGCTATGAATTGTCTGATTGGTGTTTTAATTCATGGATTGTTTAAAGATTTTGTATTTTACAGTATGTCTTATAACGTTTTCTAGGTTAGTCTTGTCATTTTTCCATGTTGAAGTTATCTATAAATTGGTAACAAATGCCTGTTGTTTACCTCCAAGAAAAGTAACATTTTGGTTAGTATGTTGAAGTTTTGTTTCAGTTTTCAAGTTGCACAGTACATTAGTTAGACTTAATAAAATACACTTTTGGTACTTGATTGGATTTGAACTGTTAAATTGTCCAGCCTCCCAGAAATTGGCTTATTTCCAATTAGAAAGTACTGTACTTGAATGCATTCATACATAAGCCCTAATGTAGAAGTGTTTTTTGAATTTCAGATTCATTTGTTTCTTGTCATATTTGCATCATTTCCATAACATTCAGATGTTGTCGTTTTGGATATGACTTGATATAAGAGCATGCAATGTACTATTGCATTTTGGTATACTGTATAGAATTCCCTGATCTTAGAATTCAGTGTTAAATTGTTGTGTCGTGTTGTCGCTTTAATTAGTAAAATTTTGTTTATTACTTTCTCTTTAAACTTTTTTTTTTTATTCTCCTACCCTCATCTTCATAGTGGCATCTTTCACCATCTCTAATCCATATTATTTAAATGAAAGCTAATGAGTGGGCCATTCCAGGGCAGCTCATTAGAAGATCGCGTCCACCGTTTGGAGGGTGACAAAGATTCTCTGCAGCTTCAAGTCACCGTTCTCTCAGAGCAGGTGGAGGCACAGACTGAAAAGATCCAGGACATGGAATCACTTTTAGACCAAAAGAAAGAACTACTCAGGAAGACCGAAGAGCAGCTACAGAAGGTACAGTAATTTTAGATGTGGAAAGTTTTGATCGAGATGTGTGAAATTGATCACTTTATATTCATGTATATTTTAGTAAATTAAACTTGATGTCACCATTAAAGATAAATCAAGAATAACACTGAAAGTGGAATTAGCAGTCATCTCAAATGAAATGTGCTCCAGCTTCAGAAGTATCCAAAACATACTTGAAAGGGAACTAAGTATAATTTCAGTAGATAGATCAAAAACCATCATGAAGGGAAATTGAACCTCATCACTTTTAAGGATGGACTAACCTCAGCATAAAGAAAAACTGTTATGTGAATCCTCCTGAAGTTGCTAACCAACCATCAAGTCACCACTTCCCACAATTACTTTGGAGATCAGTAATCTTCATATTGTCATGGCTTCCTCACTTTCTTTTGCTTTACTCTTAAATCGGGAACTCCTTTATCCGTCCTTTTCATATTTCATTCATGCCTGGGCCAGATAAGGGTTTTGGATTGTCTGTCCCATTCTTTAGTATTTAAAAAAAAAAGGTATCAGCGTTAAAGATGGGTGATAGGATCATTATCCTGATTTTATCATACATAAATAATGGGTGCTGATTGAAAACTTTCAAGACATATTCAGAATTTTGATTGAGCTGGATTTTATGAGTCTCGTTTCATAGCTTTTGTCTGTTGTTATTTCTCATACATAGTTTATTCATCTCCATTTCTTGTTCTTCACTGGGCTTTCTTCCCATTAGATCCATTGGAGTTGTAGCTTTTTGCTTTTCCAACTAGAGTTGCAGTTTTTCTAATGATAGTGATGATGATTACAAGTGGGTTGTACTTAATCACAAGAATTAGATTAATAATCATATTGGGAGAGGAATAAATTATTATAAGAGACTGATTCAGCATTGTTTGGAAAAGGAAGGAAATATACAGTTCTTTATTCTGGAGTAATTGAGGTGTTGTAACCCTGCTCTCTTGTACGTAGTTGGTATTACCATGATGTTTTTTAATTTTTTAGAATTGATCTTCTTGTTAGTTATCAAATCAACTTCATCACTTTTTTTTTTACAAACCTATCTTTCCTCAAAGTTCCCAGTTTCCCTTTTATATTTTTTCTTTACTTACCCCTCTTCTTTCTGTGATCAGCCATTTCCAAAATACTTTGTTCTGTCCTCTGTTCTCTCTGGTCCAGAATTGAGTTAATTTAAAGAAAACAAATTTTTATTTAATACTCGGGAATTTAGATTTTGTTACTTGTGTACTGTACACAGTTACAGTATTGTCTCTTTTTTGCATAGTTATTAAGGGATTTCAGTAATATTTTACCCTTATACTCTATTTTATTCTTAAAAAATCATCATATGAGTTATGATCCAGATTCAACAAAGTATTTGCTCTTGTGTGTCATTTCAGATGAGTAATTATGCTTGCCTACAGGTTATATTGAGAAAGTATTATTGCAAGGAGAGGGAGCTTTGCCCATTCGGACATGTGCTTTTATTGTCTTTGATTTTTGCATTAACTCCAGAATAAATCAGAATATATCTCAAAAATTTATATGGTTATGTAATAAACTTACAGTAAACCCCCGTATTCGCGGACTCATGTATTAGCGGATTTCTCTGTGGAACATATCTATCCATTATTCGCGGAAAATTCGCCCATTCGAGGTATTTTTCACTAAGAAATATTCACTGTTTACTGTATTTTCATATAATTTTCATGACTAAAGACACTTTTTGTGATAAAACTATTAAAATACTCAGGTATAAGCATTTTTAGAGTTTTTTTCTTGTTTAAACTAACAAAATAGGCAATTCTAAGTGTTTTTAGAGGGGTTTTAAGTATTTGCAGATTTTAGCTATTCGTGGGGGGTTGCGGTACACATCCCCCATGAATATGGGGGTTTTGCTGTATATGAGAATGAACTGTAGGTGTTATCATATTGCCACAGGATATATGGTTAATAATACTGTGGTGTTGGATACAGCTTTATAACCCCCTATAATTCATGCAGGAGGTCATGACAAGGAGCAGTCTAGAAACGCAGCGTCTTGAACTCTTCAGTGAAATCAGCAACTTGAAACTACGGCAGGCAGCTTTTGAACGGGAAAATGCAGAACTCCGTGATAAGATCCGACGAGTAGACCATCAAGTAGATCATGTCAAAGCTCAGGTATGTAAAAAATATTTTTGTTGAACAGAATGCCATCAAGACCAAACCAGTTTCTTTTTTTTTTTAAGATCTTTTTGATGGTTTTACCAAATTTGATCATTGTATCCTGTTTGCAGAGTACATAAAGAAATATTTCCAACGTTTGCGGTGTCTTTTGTTGTGATTTTGTGGCATACATTACTGTACAGCTTAGCTTATTTTTCCATTGTCCACAAAAGACAGGACAGTAATAAAAGTTGTGTCCAATCATTTTTGTCAACATTTTGACTAACCAATATGTTAGTATCTGTAAGTTAGTCTGTTTGTGTTTTCTTGAGTGCTACTGCATCCATGCTGTCTGCTTGTATACTGCATTTTATTCACTGAACCATGAGCGAAGCAGCAAAATATCATGTGCACAAATTCTGATTGTTGTTTTGCAGAAGTTATGCTTGAATTTTCCAACATTTAAACATAGTCTTCTTAAAACTAGATTGAAACACATAAGTGAGATTGCTCATTGCCAAATTGAAACAACTCTACATAAGTGTATACATAAGGAAGAAATTATTACAAAATAACAGGAAAGAAAAATAATGCTAAATTAGGTAAGGTTATACAGGAAGGCTGTTGACATAAGAAATGAGCTTTTTACCTACACTGAGCTCTGGTTTAAGAGTGTGAATATGTAGTCTTTCCACAAAGCCAGCAAACAATATTCCTCTGGTTTTTCTTTGGTAATGTAGTGTTTAGGAATTTTGAAGACCATAAGTTAGGCAAATGTACATGGTGAGTTTGTGATCAGGCAAGCAATTTTTATAAGTGTACTTGATAAATATAAAGTCTTGTAGAAATAGGCAAAAACTGTAAGATATTGGAATTTGCTTTAATTATATAAGACCTTTATCTGAAACTCTTGTACTGTGCTCGGCTGTGCAGATATGTACCCAGTTTAAAACCATAAAGACTTTTAAATGTTGAGTAATATGTATTAAAATCTCTCAAAAAGAATTCATTCTTGTTAAGAATAAGTTTCTTGGACTCATGGATGTAGTAGTTTGTTTGTTGTGTTAGAGCTATGGTGTTATTGTTTTTTATTTTAAAGTTTGTAGTGTTTTTTTAAGCTATGCATGTCTGTTTGTAATACCAATGTGTCTTGTTGTATGGTATTCAGTCAGTAGCAACAGGTGTTGGCCGCAGTGGTAGTGGGAGAAGCATAACCCCTGCAGCAGCTTCCACACCTGTCCATTCTATCTTATGTTCACCAGATTCACCTCAGCCTAGCCATCAGGTAGTATTTCATGTAATTGTACTGTATATAGTGTACATGTTATGATGTTATATGTTGCACCTTCAACTTGTGCATGAATCACTGTTGTAATAGGTGAACTATTTGTGTACAATACTTGTCAAAACTAAGGAACTCTTTTCATTATGGTTTTGTATAAGTAAATTACGATGGCAGCTATTCTTATCGCAAGGATTGTGTCATAATTAAAGTACAGTAACTGACTTTTCCAATCATATTACGAAATTTGATAGGTCTATTAAAATTTAATCATGCTGTGGTTTTGTCTGTTTCCAGTTATTGTGGAAATGTAGTTTTGAAGCATTTTGCTTCATTAAGTATTGTTCGCCAACCTGCTGTTCGGTGTATGTTGAAGGCATTACTTATGCTCTTGAATTTCATTCCTTACATTTGAGGTATGATGATAGCACTTAGCACTTTTAAAGAGCTACATCATTGTTATATAACAGAGTAATTACGTAGACAGAAGTAGGGGTTCCTTTTATGTTTTATTTGTCCTGTATAGGCTGTCCTCACCTAGTTGTAAAATTCCTTTAACTTCTCTTGCTCTATTTTTTAACCTTCATAATATAAAGTCCTTATTCTCCTATGAATATATAAAAATGACTCAGTTCTCTGGTTATATTACTTGTCTGTGATACACTAGAAAGGCACATTGTTTTTTTTTATTGTGCAGTACTCGCTTCACAATTTTTCCAAGTCTCAGATTTCTTGTTTTCTTGATCTACGTAGAACATTCTTTGTTTTTCTACCTACAGTATTTTCAAGGCACCCTGTAGACAATGCTAAAAGTTTTTCCAGCTTCCCTTTGGCCCCCCATTTACTTTTCATCCTCTCCTTTTAGTGTCTTCCCACTTCCCTGTGTAACTTCATTAACTTTGTCAAACTCAAATTCCACCTGCCATTTGATAGCTGTTCTGACTAGAAATGTAATTCAGTAGTCCTGTTGCATTACTTTATAATGATGATGATTATTTGTCAACATACTAAATGTTTATATTCTTTACTTAGAATGCCATAGAGGTTAGTTACTATATTACCTGTTTAAAAGAAACAAATGCAATTTATTTTTTTATATTTTCACTTACTGTATTAGCACTGGATGCTGTGTCATGTTTGAAATGCAGTCTGTACAGTAGCTGTTCATCAGGAGATTTGAATTTCAAGTAACTCCCTTATCAAATGTAATAAACCCTTGCAGTTAAATATAGAAGTTGGTACATTTCTGTAATGTTGCAGAACATCAAAAACGTAGAGTTACATACTAGCATTTTGAATAATCGGCAGTATTGTACACAAATTTTTCAGTTTATTAAGTATTTTGGCTTTGTATGTCCACTAGTTTGGAATGTGTAAGCTTATTGAGGTTTTAGCCAGCTTTAAAACAGTCATCATAATTATTTTTTGGCATTAATTCTTAAAATTTGTATTGTTTTAGAAAAATGTTCCCAGTCTAAATTAAAAGTACTCTTTGAAATTGTCATGTCCTACACACTTGCCAGAAGTTATAGTAAGTATTTCATATTTATATTTTCTGTAAGTGCCACTAATATTTTTTCCTTTTAATGAAAATTTTAAATATATATGCCCCTTCCTTGTGTCAGATTTAACTTTCAAGTATTTCCGTAAAGGGTGGCGCCATACGTCTAACATAAAATTGTAAATGATTGCAGCGCCATACTATATATATGTTTACCCCTCAAAAATTCACTTACCATAATCACACATAGTTGATGTCACTCTTGTATTAATTTTTTAAAAACTGTATAGGATTACTTGTTAGGAAAGTAGGTTCTTTATGATATACAGTACTGTATGTATGTAGAGTGACCTCATGGTATCCAAGAATATCATTAAACATTTGCTCTATTTGTGATGTGTTTAAACTTCTATTATTGCTGTTCCTAGTAAGTTACTGTAGTTAATGAATAAATATGTAGGCATATGTAGAATGAATAAATATTTTTTGCTTCCATTTTCAATATTGTTGCAAAACTATAGATATGGTTGATCCATCTTTGTAAACCTGGGCTAATTTAATACCTGTAGTATTTATTACTGAGTTGTCTACTCACTTTACTGATGTCTTCATTTTTTATAATACACTTATTGAATATTGAAGTTGTAGGTACATTCTCTTTGTTATGCTTTTCTTTTTATAGATAATAATGTTAGTAAGGAAAATCAATCTGTGACTGTATTAATTTTGTATCTTTGAGTTTATTATATGTGGCCCAGTCTTAAAATTAATGAATTTATCATAGTTTGACATCATTGTAGTATGTAGTTTCAAAATTAAATGATTTAATATGGTATGAAATCTTGTGTAGAATTTTAGTGATTTCATGTCCAAACTTAGATATGTGGGTCCCCAAACTAGTTTTGTTGGCAGTACATAAAAAATGTATTTTGTATCATGCAGGTAGGAATGCTAGTATGGTTATGCAAATTATTGTCCTGCAATTTTTCTGAGATTCTTTGAAAAGTGAGATTTGACTTAACTAACCCCCTATTTTAAGCTGTAACAGGGCACGATTCCCTCTTTCAGTGGTTTTTAAGAATATTGCATTACTCTAATTTCACGAAAAGAAAAGATTTGTCCAGTTTGTTAGATTTCAGCTTG
Organism: Macrobrachium rosenbergii; assembly: GCF_040412425.1. Taxonomy (NCBI): domain Eukaryota; kingdom Metazoa; phylum Arthropoda; class Malacostraca; order Decapoda; family Palaemonidae; genus Macrobrachium; species Macrobrachium rosenbergii. The sequence continues at coordinate 19,681,320 of NC_089790.1, forward strand.
AGAAACTGCATCTGTAAATAATGTAAATATGGAACTACTTTGTTGTTTCAGATTATTGCACAGTGCATTTGTAGTTGACACTTTAATGGAAATCAGAGATGCCAACTTATAAAAGTGAATGCTTCATAAAGCTTTATTGAAAGTCATTCTTTGAACATGTGACATATATTCAATGGAAAGCTGCTGGAATGATGCAAGCCTGCCTTTGATCTGAGATGATTCATGATCCCATTAACATGTATGATCATTGTATCTTGTATACTAATTTGAGCTTTGTGTTCAGCTTCCCACCCAGATGGCTAACTCCCCATCACCAAGTACCATCTCTACACTCTCCACAATTCCATCCTCTTCTCCCAAAATATCCCCTGCTCAGCCCATTACAGTTTCGCCCACTGCTTCTCCATTACCGGTACCGGTAACTTCGCACGATGCTCGCGAGTTCCTACCCCCAAGGGTGAGATATATTTTCATTATATTTTTTAGTGGGTTGGGCTAGTTCCAAGTGTTTGTTATATTAAATAGCAAGGTATTTAAACAGAGTTCTATTTTATTTGATGTGTCACTGTAAGCAGTACTGCATTAGGAGAGGATTTTTTCAGTATATAATTATGCTGCACCAAAAACTTCTTGTCATGTACAGTAATTCTGTATAGTTCTTTAAAGTTTCAGCAGAACTTTGAAGAAGTATGCAAAATTACTGTGAGCTTAGTAACTGAAAACATTTTAGGCAGCATTTGATATAAATATATGTTTACAATAGTTGCTTAATTCCACTAAACTTAACATATGCTACAGAATTCTTCATGGGCAACTAAATTACTGTATAACATTTTTATTGGCAGCAACCATTAATTCCCCATGGATCACCATTTACTAAAGAGGCAAGTGATTGTAGATATCTTGCTACCAGAGATTTGGTGTACAGTACTTCCAAGTCTTTGGTTTGATCCAACTTTTGATGGTATTTTCATTTGTTTAGACTTATCTTCATGTGTCCTTACACATGAAATTTATAATTTATTTTATGGTTTACTATTTTTAATTTTTCTGCTAGTGTAGAAATGTTGTTCATCTCTGTGTTATTTAATCCTTGAGATTTTTCTGATTTTTGATAATGAATTTTTACCTGTTGCTTGCTACAAATTGTTCATTTGTTATGTGCCAGCGTTTACAGAACCAAAATTAGTTTTTAAATGCAAGGCTGAATTTTTGTCAGTCATATTAGTTAGGTAAAGATTTATCCTTTAGAGTCTGTTGCTGGAATACAAAAATGTTTGCTAATACACCAAAGGCTTGTTTTAAGATATGATATTTAAGATAAATTACCCTATCTAAGAATGTGGACAGCATAAAATATTTTCAAATTTTTCAAAGATATATCCGAGTATCAATTAGTCACTTGGCTCTTGGGAGTCACAATAGGACACTGCAATAGGCTCTGCAGTGATTGTGTGTTTGAATTTTTAGGGAGCATTAATTATGGTGGTACAGCTTGCATGTGGTGATATTGTTTTCATATTTGCTTTTAAAATTTTCCTGAAGTTTTGCTGCATGTATTGTGCCTTTCAACTCAGGAAAGAGTTATGAAATTCTGAAGTACGAGTGTCATTTATTGGCTCCACATTTTTTCTCATGCTTTAGATAGTCTTACTACAGTAAATGAGCTTCTGTAATTGTACCACACAAGCATGTTTGATTTAATGTTTAAAAAACATTATGAAAAAGTTAAATACCATTTTGTACTAAAATAATCATTATACAAGTATAAGGTAGATTCCAAATCAAGTGTGAGTTTTATACAGTTTTTTTGCTCTTAATTATGATAAATACTGTTGTTGTTGTTTGATTATTTTAGTTGTAAAAAATGTCCTAAGTGGTGAATCTTCCATGCAGTGCCTCATATATGTATATTAAATAATGTTGAAAGATCTCTGCTACTGCCTAGTATGTACATAAATTAATGCAGTCTTTTGTAACTATTCTTAAAGGTCAGGTATGATTAAGTTTATATGTATCAAGATTTAACATTTTTCCTTGAAATTAGGAAAAGCATTTTATGAGTTAGGAATGGAATATTTGATAGGATTTATATTTCTGTTTAATTGAGCATGAATGTAGATATTGCAGAGTACTTTCTAGTTTGCTCAGATTTTACCTCTTTAATGAGACACAGTAGTTGGTTTTTAAATGTATATTAATTTATGATACATAGTTTGGCTTGGTGTAATAATTCTGGTTTTGAATCATTTGCAGACCCCACCTCCAAATGCAAGGCGAAAAATAGAACAGTTTGGTACGATCCCACGTCAGCGAGAGGCAGATCTAGGAGGCGCAGCAACGACTGGAAGAACAAAAGGCGTCATGTTCGGTAAAGGCCTTCATTTCTTGCCATTCCGTGTGGCGGGAAAACGGAGCACATCAGCCCCCAATTTAGGTGACGGTGGTGATAATGCATGATTGCAACCCTGCAACTCCCATTCATTTTCCCTGGGTCTTAAAATATGATGTAAAATGGTGAAAAATGAATAATAAATGGTTTGTGGTAATGTCAGTGTTTTTCAGTTTAATGATTAACAATGTTTAAGTTATTCACTGATGATTTAGTCAACAGTTTTCAGAATATATCAGGCTACTAAATTATATCCATGAGAATTGTTTTAGAACGTACACATGATAAAAACTGCAGCATTCATGTATGAATTAAAAATTTATATTTTGTTATAAAAATGTAAAGAGTGATTATTTTTGTATTTTTAGTTTTTTACAAATTTTTTTTAGACTATTTTCTATTATCAGTGCACTTTCCCTACGCTTATTCCATTTTTATTTACTCATAGCTGTATCTGCATTAAAACCACATTTAATAGCCTTCCAAAATGTTTTTAATGAAACTCATAATGCACTGGATTTTTGATAATCCTTTTTTCACAAATATTGATTTTTTATAATCTTGTCTATATCTCAAGATTTATTATTCATTTTCTCTTTACACAGCTCATCATTTTATCAAAGAGATATCTAATATCACATTTACTCAAAAATAGGAAGAAGTAAAAGCATAGAAAGTAAGAAAACAGTAAAGAATGAAAGAATGGAATAGCCTAGACATCAAAGCTGTGAATTATAACAAGTAGAAGAATATAAGGTAAACTAATGTAGTAGTGAAAAAGGAAGTAAAATATTAAATAACACAAGATTGTAATGTAGCTAATAAAAGCTATAGGAAAGCAGAGTAGGAGTAGAACAGAGAAACAAACTGTAAACAATCTTTTTAGCAATGATTGAACTCACAGATAGGCATCATCAGTGCAAACTAGATAAAACACAAAGAACTTGTTAGTAGCATAAAGCATTGTCAAGCATTACTTGAAGGGTGTATAACTTGGAAGGTTTTGCATAGTACTGCATCTAAGAAGTTGTACATAATTTGCTGTCACTAAGTAACAATTACACTTGTTAGGGTAATATATAAATGCAGTTACATTTATGTGATAGTTATGTTTTTGCTGATGCCGAAAAGATGTTGATTATCTGTTTGGTCTGTGACCATAAAGGCAGTCACTATGGTGGAACAGCAAAAGAATTATTGCAGATAATGCCACCTTTCAACAGTTTTGGGTCTGTCATTGTCCTTGGTTTTACTGGCACTTTCTCCTTTTTTAATCACCAAAGATGATAATCTGATGTGAAAATATGGTTAGTTGAAGGTGAGCTTGGCAAAGCCTTAAGCCACTACCAGGTCCTAAGTCCTGATGTTAGATGTTCTTAGTATTTTACCTTTTTTTTTTTTGCCTTGGTCTTGTATAGATACAAGTTTAGTGTTTTTTAAATAAATTGCTGACACGGTTTCTTTGAGGTTCTCCGTTGGTTTAGTACACTGTATCTGTTTTATTATTCCTTCATTATCTTGTGTTTTTTAGTATTTGATGTATTTTTCACTGATACATTATTATTAGTTTTGACTGCACTGATATGCATAAGATATGTTTTTGTAAGTGATATTAGATCATCTAAAGTCCAGCGCATGTGAATGTGCAAGTGACCCATTTAGTTGAGAAAATATTATTTTGAAACTCTATTGTTAACTGTAAATACAGTACTGAACTTTTCAAAGTAATCTTACAATTTTATATATCTAAGCATGAAATATTGTAACTGCTTTATGTATGAAATTACCAGTAATACTTTTTCATATCTGTAAATTAATATATTTCCCTTTCTCAGTATTCTTCATCTGGCAGGATTGTTCTCATTGCTCACCCTGTCAGGTTGCCATGAGTTGCTGATGTCTTAGTGTGATGTATGCTGCCCTGTGCCTATGTATTAGTAGTTATTTTTCCATTGACCTTTTCTTCAATTTTGTTTTCAAAATTTGGTTCCTTAACCCTTACAGATTTTGGCCAATTGCCAAATTTGTCCAAGCTACGCACATATATTTATGGCTTTTTAGTGGTACTGTAATTCACATTGACTAACTGTTTTAAAGTTGTGGTATTTCTATTAATTAAACATTTTGTTTTAGTGAGTCTACATAGAAAATTTGGATAAATTATGTGCGCACAATATTGCAGTGAATTTTAAATTATTGAAAGTGGTGTCAAGGTTTGGAATTGGATTAATTTAATAGTATCAGAATCTGAAAGGGTTAATAAGAAATTGCATGGAAGGATCAAATTAATCATCCTTATTGTTACATGTTAGATAACTCTGATTTAACTTTTGCCATACTTTAGTTTTTATAGATTATCACATACTTCATGCTCTGGAACTGTTATTAAGTATAGTAGAATTACTTTAATATTTTTGTGTTCATGTATGAAAGTTAAGATCAAATTTCTACCTTATTTCAGTTTTGAAAGCAAATTTTACTAAAACTAGGTATTGGAGTTATTGTAGCAATGGAAAAAATTGCTTATATAGGAAAATACCAGTGATTGTATTATTGTTATGAAAAAAAGGAAAGTTTGGAATTTTAATTTTGAAGCTGACTGATACATCTCTTTTAGTACAAGTTACACACTGAAAAAACTAACCTGTGAAACATTGCAATAGCAAAACAGAGTGTTTTGGTAGAGATTGAAAATTGTCGAGTTGATTGTTGCATTTTTGGTGGTGGTTGAGCATGCATCAGGCTTACTCTGTTCAGCTCTATATGTAGGGTAAATTAGAGAAATAGAGAGATGGTTTTTTTAATGACATATACAGGTAGTGCAATTACTTGCATTTGGTGGTACAGTGAGTTTTGACTGTAAGTGTGTGGTTGCAATTTTTATGGTACATATCATGAATAGTATATTTTTACTGGATATATTGTATGTACAGTACTGTGGTACTTTATTGCTAACTTTTGTGGATTCTATAGGTATTATTGATTTACTGTGTGTTTGCATAGGATTAGACAAAGCTAGGCTAGGATTGTTGGGTAAGCATATTTGCATTTTGTTCATGTGTTGTAGAAGTCCCCAGCCCACTTAGACTTATTGGTATAAAAAAAAAGAGAGGTTAATATATTTTGTTTTTTGAACCAATTATTTTTACAGAGATATTTTTGCGTATGTTGAAAGGTGTATAGAAAGTTCTGGTACCATATTAACTTCATTGAAGCTTTTATTATAGGTGGAATAGTCAGTAGAAATTTTTTTGTATGAGTGATAATGTTTCACATTTTTACTCTATTTTCTTTATCTTTAGAAGCCAGATGAAAAACCAAAAATTTAGAACAGCTATTTTTTTTTTTTTTTTGCATAACAGAAAACTGACTTATTTGGTGTGTACAGTGTAGGAGCTTCAACATGATACATGGACAACTTAGAACTAGGATAATTTCATATCAAGTAATGAATATAAACATTACTGGTGCTAGTACACAAAGCTGTTTATTAGGTAGATAGGGAAATTTTAACAGTGAATATGCTTCTGTAGGAAAACTTTGCCACTTGGTCTTTAAAGTTGTACATTAGCTTTACAGATAGCAAACTGGATGCTAACTTGAGTTGTATTGATTTTTATAGACATTTTTATAGACATTTTTGAACAGACACATTAGAACTTCTGCAGTCTAACCATTTTGTTCCATATTGCAGAATTTTACATAGTTTATGCAAGTGGCAAAGTTAATGTACTGTGTCCTTCATATGGAACAACTGCATAAGTCACGTCTTGACAACACATTTTAACCATGTGTAGTTTTTTATTTGCTTTTGCTTTGTTTCATTTTTTCACTGTCCCTTGTATAGTTATTAGTAAATCCAAATAACCATTCATACTGTTGCCAGTCTCTAATCTTATGACTGTAGTTTAATTAAACCATGTAGAGTGTTGTAATATTTATAGTATATGCTTGGGATCAATTTACTTCTTATATCATAAAATGGAATTTAGCTTGTGTTGTACAATATGCCAATAAAGTCATGAAATGCTTTTCAAAATATTTTGGACAACAGTGTAAAAAGTTAAAGTTGTGTTACTTGGTAAATCTTACCATGAGCTTGTGAAAATGACAATTGACTGTCTCCAAGTAGCATCATATGTTGTTTCAATGACAAATTGTTGGTGCTGAGTTTGTATCATCGTTTGTTGGTACAGCTGCAGCACATTGTTAATGCTGTACCTGCAGACTTTTGCACCACTTTAATATACTCATATTTCTGTGCATTTCTCACTCAAGTTAGAATTCTAATTCACCATGATATCAAAGTAATATGTTAGTAATTTGAGGCAGGAAAATATCTTATATGAAAAATTGATTGTTCTGGCAAGGAAAAACCTGCATTTTTTGAAATGGATATACCTTCAATTACAGCTGGTATGATCATTGAAGCTTGGCACAGTTAGTTACCTAGCAGCAGTTGGGTGAGAGATGGGAGAACACCCTTTCACATAACTGGAAACCCCACTTTTTATTTGCCCTTGTTGAGTTGAGTCGTCTCCACTAGTGCAGAGTCATGTAAATCTAACTGGGTTTTGAAGCTAACTTGCAGGTACATTTTTGTGCTGGCAGTTGTTCAATATGTCAGGGATACGGGAGCTAAAAAATATTGTACACTATCATTTTTGTGGTCATTGTGGTTCAGTCTGTCAGGGATACTTCAACAATTATGTATCACCGTGTTTTTCCTGCCTCAGCAACAAAATTTTCTTCTGGTCATTTCCAGTGTGATATTTTGTATCTCACTGGTAATCATGTCCTAAAAGGACATTTGATTTCTGTGTATATTCAAAATGAGTAAAATCTCTGTTGAGAAGCAAAATTTTTTTAAAAGCACTTCAGAACTTTGTTGACCTGTGTACCATGTGTTATATCAGTATAGTATACAGTACTCAGTTTCTTTCAGAATTATCAAACAAGAAAACATTAAGGTATCAGATATATTAGAGACAATGCCTATTTTTATCAAATATTTTGATACGTAAGGTCAGTCAGAAACAAAATTCTTAGTCATTATAGTTTGTAGCAGTGTATTTTGGATAATGCCGGAGGAACTGTTGGATTGTGTATAATTGTAATTTTGAATTTTTTGTCTTTGTAGCTGAAACAGAAATGCAGATGATAGATGACTTGCCAGAAGGTGAATATTGCCCAAATGTAGATGGTATTGCACACCCAGCTTCTTCCTCGCCACGAATGAATGCTTTAGCTGGTCACAGGTCACCGACCACACAGCACAAAACTACCGGAATCAAAAAGATATTCACCAGGTAAAACATCTGCTGTGGGGAGTATTATTATTATTATTATTATTATTATTATTATTATTATTATTATTATTAAAGTATTTTACCAGCTTTTCTCCGTATTTATCAAATTATCATTTTCAGTATGAGAATTCTAGCAAGCACTGGTACGTCTCGTGCTTTTAGTTAGTATTTTAGTGAGCATTCTGATTGATTTTAACCTATCATTATTATTATTATTTTTGAGGTAACAAAAGTTATATTATGGTGACTGTTATACTAAGTTTGTTATACTAAGTTTGATGAAAAATATTTATAAAAAAGCTTTATGGAAAAAGGAAAAATGCTTATAAAAGAATCCAGCTCAGTGTTATTAGTTCAAGATCATTGTAATTAGTGTTGCGGTAACATGTACTCATAAGTGAGATTTACAGTCCTATTTATTTTGGTGCCCAGGAGAAAATTTTTAATAGCCAAGTCATAGTAAATAACTCGAGGCCATTGTAATCATTATTACTTCCTTAATTTATGCTCATTCTTTCAACCTCTCATTGCATTGAGTATGGTTGGCTATAAAGCTTGCTTCCTCGTCACAAAACACCTCTGATGTGCTGTTGTATTCCTTTCACTGCAGAAGAGTGCATTGTTGATTGTCAGTTGTTTTCCTTAACCAAAATATTGTAATGACAATCTAATAACTTGAAACTAGTTAACCATTTTAAATAGAAATTATAAAACTGCTTAATAGCAGATTGAAGCTAGGTTCAAAAGATCATTTTTATATCAGAAAACTGTAAAATTATTTGAAATTTGATAACTTACGCATGAAGTGACACTACCAAAAAGTATATTGCTATGATTTATATGAGGAGATCTTTCAGGTTACGTCGCAGTAGTTCAGGCCACTTGGAGAGTGATTTAGGTGATGGAGATTTCCGAAGGGGAGGAATGAGAGCCACAGCTTCAGCCCGGCTAGGATGGACTTCACCTAACACTATTTTTAAAGAGTAAGTTCAACAGAAGCAGATACTATTGTGGGAAGTTTTTGTTATATGTAAAAGCAGTTTATTTCGTTTCCTACTTTATTAATACAGTACTGAGTGCTTGCGTGCAGGACATGTTAATTGTGAAATTTGGTGCTAGTTTATCAATTTTTTGTATGCCAGGTGCCAATCTGCTGTAGCAGTTTTAACCAAGTTAGGATACTAATTCTGGGGTTTTGCTGGGTGTTTTGTATCAGTTAATTTCTTTATTACTCTGTTGGCCTTTGTATCTCGGTTCTTTTAAGATAAGAGACATGTCGTTTAAGATAGATCATTTCTTATGTATACAATGGTAGCTTTTGATGTGAAATCATTTTTATTCTTTCCAGACCAAGTGAAGCATTTAGAAGCTGGAATATTGAGACTATGGAAGCATGGTTTGGAGCCTTGGGGCTTAGTCAGTATTGTGCAGCTGTTCGTACATGGTCTGTAGCAGGCCGTCACATGTCCCAGGTTACGCCGCAGCAACTGGAACGTGATCTGGGCATTCGTCATCCCCTTCACCGCAAAAAGATTCAGCTGGCTATTTCTGCCCGAGTAACAGGGGATCAATTAAATACCCCACTAGCACGACTAGACCATGCGTGGGTGCTGCGATGGCTAGATGATGTGGGCCTACCTCAGTATAAGGACGCCTTCAGTGAAGCGCGCATTGATGGAAGGGTGCTCAACTGTTTAACTTATGATGATTTAGCTTTCCTTAGGTTAACCAATTTATTACATGTCACATCTTTGAAGCGTGGAATCCAGGTAATTGAATAGATGAAAACATTTGCATGATGCAGTGTGTAGTGAAAATATATTTTTCTTGGGAAAAGAAATTCTTGAAAGAGACACAGTAAGTTAGAAGTTAAGTATCTTATTAAGGGGTAAAGAGGAATCATGCATTTTTTTAATATCTTTATATTATTTGTGTTTTTAAATACCATTGTCTACCATCATGTAGAAAACATACAAGTGCCATCTGTAAGTTTTCCATAATACAGGATTCTAAAAAATAAACAAAATATTTAACATGGCTTATTATGAACAAGATACAGGTCCATTTGATATGTTTGAAATTAGGCTTCTTGGAGTAAATCTTTGTTGAAAAGTATGTAATTTAGAAATTTGCCTTTACAAATTTTTATCATTTATAGTATTCTGTATTAATATGTGTAGGTTATGACGTTAATAGTCAAGTTATAAGTTGTCACATTTATCAAGAATGCAGTAGTGCTATTTGTTAACTTTCTGACGTATCAATCCCAGATGTATTTTATTAGTAGACAATGCTGTCAAGCCAGTGTTTTGTATATTTAGTTAAGGTTGAATGTAAGAAAAGCTATTTAGATAAAATTTTTCACTGGATGCCATTTCCTCACATATTTCTGTATACAGCAGTATCTTTCAAGTTGCACTGTCTTAAAAGTGATGTGCATGCCTTTTGCAGAAGGATTATTAAATAAAGTCCTTTAGAAGCATATACAAAACTAGTTTTATAATACACTCTGGGCATTTCTAGGTTCTGCGAGAACATAATTTTGATCCATCTGTACTGAAGCGTCGTTCACTGCCAGAAGAAGATCAAAGAGAACGAAGCCCTTCAGAGGTGGCACTATGGACTAACCATAGAGTGATGGAGTGGCTGCGTACTGTAGACCTATCAGAGTATGCTCCAAATTTAAGAGGATCTGGTAAGGATATTATCAAGAGCACTTAGATTTTTTTAAAGAAACGATTAATTCTTTTAAAATTCAGTCATTTCCATGATACACCCATTCCAGATTTGATAGACAGTTATTCTTTAGTAATGTGTGTGTGTATGTTTACGTGCCGCTATACTGTATTTTTGTCTTCGGAAACTATATCAGAAAAGTTAAGTGCTGTGTGCAAAAATGTAATTGCAAAGGAGATGGAAGTGAGAAATTGTAATTCATTTCACAGAATTACCCAAAGCCCCCAAAATTAAAAAAGGCTGTGAAAGTAGGAAATTTAAAAGAAAATTGATCCCTACAGTAAGCCATCATAAGACTGCACCATCTTTCTCACACTACACGAAAAGAAAAGACCAGCTTATGTATCCAGAACACAAACCAAGGTAAATGCTGATCAAAAGTAAATGAAGCAATGAAAAGTGATGAGAAAGAAATTGGCACATCCAAATAAACTGTAAGTTGGTGATATTGAACAACCAGCGGCTGGGAAGATGTTTATACTGCTGATTCACACAAAACAGTGAGGGTGCAGCAAATGTACTTGTGGACTGAGCATGCGCAACTGGGGTGTTATTCTTCAGGAAGGATGGATCTGCTGTGACTGGGGTTTTAGTCTAGAAAAATCAAGTACAATACGATTAATGAAGTTGTACATAACAAAACTAGAATAATACTGATGCAAGTGATTTTGATGTGGCTTTAATTTGAATATCCTTCAGTAGTTCTTGAAATTACTTTTGAGTAATTATCTTTTTCATACCATAAGTGTCTAATCTTATTATTGCACTTGCTTTCAGGTGTTCACGGAGCATTGATGGTGTATGAAGTTCGTTTTACCTCAGAATTGCTGGCTTCATTGCTGTCTATTCCATGTGGCAAAACGCTTTTGAGACGGCACCTTAATACCCACTTCAAGGAACTAGTAGGGTTATCTATAGTGCAGGAAAAGAGAGAATTAGAAGCAACTGCTGGATATACACCACTAACTACTACTGCAAAAGTTAAGGTTGGTTGTATTGTGTTGTAAAAAATCATTGGGTATGTATCCATGAGGAAGATTTGACTTTTGCTTGTGAGATAACTTTTCATTACTATAGCATATGTATACTTTAATGTTTATGTTGTAAAATATTATTCACATTAGATGCATTTGTAAATTATCATGGGGACAAACTCATGATTCCCATGAGACCTGCAGTTACTACATTTATTTTTATAATCTTATGTTATCTAATATTAAGGGACATTTGTTATATGTTAGAAATATTGCAATCTGAATAGAAGAAGAGCAAAGTTTTTCAAAATGTTCTGGAAGCTACAGAGGAAACTGCCCCATCTTGTTAACAATTTTAATACCTTTTTACCTCTTAACCCAGACTCTTTCCTTATTTACATTCATATTTATAGCCATTTCAGATCTTGATCTTTTTCTGGACTGGAATAGATGAAGGTATTGGATAACCTATCTAATTTGCTGTAGAAATGTAAAACCTTTGTGTTTGAATTTCTGTACCAGAAGAAACATGGAAAATAGAAACTTATTCTGTGTAATGTATACAAAGTAAAGGTTACAAATGGAAAACTTGTGAACAGTGTTTTCTTACTTGTTGGTATGTTACTGAGGTTTGCACAGAAGTGTTCAGTATATTCAGAAATTAATAAAAATTTGCAAACACTGCGCTAAAGAGATTTTATTATATAGATTGTCCTTTTAATTCAGTAATTGATACCTTGTAGAATTGTAGTACAACTTTTCTTTATGTTTGATAGTGAGATCCAAGTATATAAATATCAGCCAACACTTTTGCTTAAAAACTATTTTAATTCCATTGCAGATGCCAAAAAAATCACAATTTTCATTGAAACGCAAGAAAACAAAGTCAGATCTTGAGTTTGATGATCTACTGTGTCCACTGGATGAGAAGCCTCCATCAGGTGCTTTACAGGATAAGGAGAAGGAGGTGAGAACAGGGGAATTGGAGGAGGAATTAACAGATTCTGTTAAAGTTGAGAAGAGTATTAGCACAAACAAAGAAACAGAGGTAAGACTTTATGTAGTAATTTTGAAAAAGATGAAAAACTCAAAAGAGTGAATTGAAGCATTGAGGAATTCAAGGAATTGGCTTGAAGTACAGATGTTGCAGCAGAGGAAAAAGAAAAAACATATTGGTATGGTTGGTTTTGGACTGTGAAGTAGAGCATTTGATATGAGCATGGAATTGACATGGCCTCTTAAAAAAACTTACTCAGATGTTGGGGGTTTGGATGGTGAAGGGAGTATTTGCTTTTTTTAAAAAAAGGGTGAGTGAAGCAAAATGGTGTTTGGTTGCATGGAACTGCTGACTTGTTTGAAAATATCTTTCACACAGGGAGCATCATTCGGTTCATGAACTCTGAAAGCTCATATGTGAATTTTTTTAACCATTATTTATTTGCCACTTTTTATGCAGCTTTGTTTTTTTTTTTATAAATAGTAACTCCATGAAATACATATAATGGTTGAAAGATGAGTACAACACTATGCAAGGGATTTTCACACAAACAGCCCCTTTGAAATAATTTTAAAATTTGCTTAGACTTTTTCATGGCAGTTCAGGACATGGTGTGACCATGAATGAGCAAAAATGTGAACACATGAAGGGTAAAGTGTATGAAGGCACTGTGATCATATATTATTTACCTGACATTGGTACAGTACTTGCTTTGAGCTTAAACTGATGTTTTTCTTTCTCTTTTTAAAGATAATACCAGTTTTTATTTGAATATCTCTACATAGCTCTATAGACTGAAGCACAAGAAAGGAGAAGTCAAGCATAGTTAACTTTTGTCTGCCTTAAGCAGTGCACTTATATTTTTTTAAATATTGCAAGTAGTAAAGTAAAAGGAATTGTGATACCCATATCTACTGCAGAATAATATTAGTATTTGTTTGTTAATAAGCTCCTACTTGGAAATGTGTTAATGAAGGATCATATTAGTATGGTATACATTACTTTAGTGAGTAATTATTAAAGAAATTAATTTCAACACTTGATTTGTATAATTTACTGTAGTTACAAGTCAGTAATATAATTCATAAGCACACAGCTCCTTGAACACTAACTAATTTATTGTTTGAATGAGCTATCTCTTTCCACTTCATCCAGGCTGTTGCTTTAACCAAGGTAATGGAAATGTTCTGCTTTTTCCAAGGCCTGCCTTCCACGACAAGTGTCCTCCTCCATCTCTTCACTTGTATTTTACATTCCTGGGTCCTCCTCCTTCTCTTCATTTGTATTTTACATTCCTGGGTCCTCCTCCTCCTCTTCATTTGTATTTTACATTCCTGGGTCCTCCTCCTTCTCTTCATTTGTATTTTACATTCCTGGGTCCTCCTCCTTCTCTTCATTTGTACTGTATTTTACATTCCTGGGTCCTCCTCCTTCTCTTCATTTGTATTTTACATTCCTGGGTCCTCCTCCTCCTCTTCATTTGTATTTTACATTCCTGGGTCCTCCTCCTTCTCTTCATTTGTATTTTACAGTCCTGGGGATTTCTTATTATGCCATGGTATAGTGTTTACCCCCACACCTCTCCTATACCATTCTTAAGACCTCATATTTGTAGTCCACATGACCTTGAAACCTTGGTTTTTGTTCCTCTCTTTTCAGTTCAAACATTTCCAAGACCTGGTTCTCAGATTTACTCAGAATCTGTAGTTCTCATCTTCCGCTTTTCTATTTATGTTATGTTGGCTTTTTCTATACTCTGTTTTTTTACTTTCATTTCTCAGTTTCCATGTTTTTATTCATTTGATAGTGTCATTCTTCTTCCTCATTCCTTCCCCTACTATTGACTCAGCACCTAGCAGTTTTTGTCGTAGGTATTCATACTTACCATTAAATCAATTGAGGTTCCAAATTGATTACAAGGATATTCTGGCAATGTGACTATCCTATTTGTATGGTACAGTGATTAAAGCTAGTCTAAAGAAGAGGTAGATTGGGGAAGTTTCTACTTACTATTTGCTTTACGACTGCAGTCTCTTGTGGAAAAAAGGCGCAGCAGTTACAAGTATAGAATTGTGTAAGGAATCTTGACTACCAAGGGCTTTCGTGTCTTTGTGGGGAAGAAGAAAAATAGTAGCTTGGAGTAAGAGATAGCTGTAGCTGCAGCACATTAAGTGTTTAGCAGAACACTTTTCGCTTTCTTAGACCACTGATGTCATCGTCTTTTAATAAATTTTAAGTATCTGTTACATTCTATTCAGATTTAAAAATACTATGTTGCATTCTATTTTTACTGAGTTTGACTTATTGGTCACAAGTTTTACTATTTTTGAGTAGTTTTCAGAATGACTCCAGAAATGGTTACCTAGTATTGTAGAATAGGTCAATCCTGAAAGTAGGCTGTGTTTAAACTGACTTCAAGATTAGGGAAACATTTACCAAGTACTTTCCAGAGGATGACTACATTGATTGCAAAAGTCACACTGATGTATCCTGATTGTGAACTATTTTAACCCATATGTTAAACAGCTTGGGGGTAGAGATGAAACCTGAAGATCATATATTTTGTTTGGACTTAAAAGTAAATTTATTCTTAAATATTAGCATCCAAAATTTTGAGACACATAATCAGAATTCACAAGAGCTAAATCATATCTTAAGGTACATGTATACCTTATATTGCATGGTTAAATATGATTGAGCCATTCTCAAATATCACATCTTTAAGTGCTTTCCCCTTTAGTAGTTAGAGTAGGTAGTATTTGAATTCTTGCCTTTAGTGTCATTTCAATTTTTATTGATATTCCTAAATTGCTAATGTTTTTATTTACTTATATAGAAAACATTTTAGTCTTGTAAAGAAGAAGTATTTTTTTTTTTTATCAAAATTGCAACTTTTTATCTAGGTATTACTGTGCACATGGAGAGCTGTTAATCAGCTCAGTGGTCTGGTAAAACTAAGGTATACTTAACTTTGTGCACATGGTCTTGATTATTAGAATTCACAGATAAATGTGCATTATATGCACCTGTGCTTAAGAGTTTGGAACTGAGATTTGATGTGATTTTCCCAAGTTTTTGGACTACTAATAACTACAGGCAGTCCCTAGTTTACGACGGGGGTTCCATTCCTACGCAGTGTTGTAAACCAAAAATCGTCAAAAATCCTAAGAAAACCTTACTTTTAATGCTTTGGGTGTATTGAAAACGATGTAAGCTGCATTTTTATTGAGTTTTTCATAAAAAAAAACTCTAAATTTTTATTATTCTGCCATTTTGGAGCCTATTTCTCCCGTCGGATTGGCATACAACGCATCGTAATCCCGGAACAAGCATTGTAAACCGGGAAATAATTTCTGATGAATATATTTGAAAAGTGTCGTAACCTCAGAATGTTGTAAGCCGGACCCGTCGTAAACCGGGGACTGCCTGTATTCCTTTGGACAAGTCTATTCTTAGAATTTCATAGAGTATCTCACACAAGATTTTATACAACATTAGTATTTTTTTTTTTACTATTTTGTATAATCTTCTTCATGATAAACTTCTGCACCATTTATAAAGTGGTGTTTTAAGCAAACATTCCTTTGTTTTGCTTTCCAGTGTTTAGTGGTAATTAGGTTGTCCCAGGAGTTGTGCGGTAGTCATAATTAGTTACTTTTGATAGCGTAGTCACTTGTTTCGTCCTCAGGGAGTTACCTTCCATGGTCTACCAGAGCTCCATGGTGACCAAACTAATATCAAAGAATTCTCTTCTATTTGGTCTTTTTGGCCAGGTATTGTTTCGTAATGATTAACATTATAACACATGATGGAGTATGTAATGGACTCAGTGATAAGAGGGCACTTTCCCTTGTCTTCAGTAAAGCTGAACCCAGTTTTTCTAGTGTCAAAAGAACCTGCAAGAAAGAGAAGTGACTGTTGCGCATGCCATCTGCCCTCTTTACAACTGAGCCGTTCAAAGACCAAGGAGCCATTACCTCTGTTTGGTCTATAGCGAACATTTCACGTTGTTACCAGCACTCTGGAAAAAATTTACTTTTTTCTCTGTTTTCATTATCGAGGATCATGGAAACATCAAAAATACCAAGATAAGTGCTTAATATTAACTTCCAGTTAAAAGTTTTAGTTTTAAACTCTTGGAATTGATAATTTGTGTGTTTAAGCCGGAACCTGGCTTGTTGATTGCTAGCCTACATAGTGTCGTAAAGTGTCGCTACCTAGTTTCGTAAAGCTAAAATTGTTTTAAATTCTAACTAAATGTTTTAACTAAAAGAAATGTTCCACAACTTATTATTAATATAGAAAATCCTTTCAGATTATACGATGTCTACTATAATCTAGGCAGTAAGTGAGAATGATTTAGACTAGATTAATAGTGGATGTTGTCTGTAGCATATGTCCTTGGATTACGTACTCGTATCCTTAAGTGGCCTACCTTAGACCAAGGACCCTAGGATCAGATAATAACAATATCTTGGCAAAGTAAATTGATAGCCTAACAATGAGGCCACATATTAGTATGAATTTTTTCCTTTTATACAAGCCTGTGCACTTAAGCATGAGCTAAATAATCCAGGACTAGCCTAGACATTACCTTATATCAAGTTAAGTGATAATTTTTTATGAAACATCCCATTTTTGGACTAAATTGTTAGCCTAGACCATGTAACCTATGACTAGATGAAATAGTAATTAGGACTAGATGAAATCATAATCTGTGCTGGATGAGATGATAATGTAATGTAGCCTTAAGGCTACATAGGCTACTAAGTAGACTAATTGTTTTTTGTTCAAGTAACTCATACACTCAAGTGTGAATTAAATAATCCAGATTAGGCAGTAGCCTAGATTAGAGTAAGTCATACACATTAGTGAGTTACTGTTTTATATAGTAGATCAAATAGCCTAGAATTGGATATAAACAACAACCTGGGTGAGACAAAAAAATAGACGACTAACTATGAGGTTACATATTAGTAAGTGTTCTGTTTTTATATAGCTAGCTTACACATTTAAGAGTGATCTATAATCTGGATTAGGCAATACCCTATACTAGTTTAAGAAAGAACAGATAAGCCTAGGATTATATATAAACAGTATCCTAGGCTCAATAAAATAACTTAGTTTTTTTACGACTGGGTAGCATATCTGTAAGGCTACAGGCTAGTAGGGTCTTATGTAGCCTATATCCTTGAAGGTGATATAAACCTAGAACAAGCAGTTGCCTAAACATATTAAGTAGGAACCCCTTTTTAATGAATATCCTAGTATTAGCCTAAAATAGCGATGGCCAAATATCAGATAAAAGGGTAGTCTTGGCCACATAAAACAGAAAACCAGATTATAAGAGAATTATTTTCTGTATAGTTTATATCTTTAAGTTGTAAATAAGCCTAGAATAGGTTAAGCAAGAACCTTCTAAGAAATCCCCTATTCTTAGCTTAAAGTAGATTATACTAGAAGCATTAACCTAAGCTATATAAAACAGTAGTTTGGGTTAGTTAAACAAATTGGTTCATAGTAGTTAGTGTGAATGGCATGACAATTGGAATTAAAAATTTCACTTGGCCATTGCAAAAGGACTAACAGTGTACAGTATAAGTAATACAGCTATACACAGGTATGAAAACTAACCTAAACCTTAGAGGGTTTAAGTTAACAGATATTTAATTAAATGTGTTACAACTGCACACTTGTAGTCAAGTTAACCTGTAATATGGAAACTATATGAGGACATACAGAAGTGTCCCTCACTTAAAAACAATTAATACTAACTAGCTTGTAATAACAACTTGCTTTATATCACTACAGGGCCGCTGTTAGGCAGGATCCTCAGTTCAAGTGTTCCGTAGCAAATTGCTCGATTCACTTTTTGCCAGTTGGTATGGCCCATACCACCTGCCATGAGCATAGTCCTTGTAAAAAACAAGGAAAATTTGCTTGGTCACCAGATGTGGCCGAGATTCGTAGTATGCTCCTGGCAGCAAGTTTTAAGGATGAAACAGCTCCTTTTAAGCTGTCTCAGTGGGTCCTAGGGTTTAGTAAGGGTGAGGAAGGGCGAGATTATATCTTTCTGGCAGAACTCTGGCAGCAGATATTTAACCCTTTCTCTGAACAACAGTGTTTGAGCCAAAACCCAGTAACATCAGTCCCCAATACCTCCCAGGTTAGCCCCGCGGAGGAAGTAGAGGAATCTTTACATGGAGTTGACATTCTTATTAAAAAATATGAAGTGGGCATTGCCATTGAAATGGCCCTGCTGAACCCAGAAGGCTCAGGGACACAAATTTTAGCTAGCCATGGGAGAAACCTTCCAGAAGGAATTCTATTCCCCATGCAGCTATCGTTACTGAATAGGATCTTTCCCCCAAAAGGGATACTGGGAGCCACCTGACTCAGACTGAAATGTCTACATTTTTGGAAGGGTATAGTAACTTGCCC
Organism: Macrobrachium rosenbergii; assembly: GCF_040412425.1. NCBI lineage: Eukaryota > Metazoa > Arthropoda > Malacostraca > Decapoda > Palaemonidae > Macrobrachium > Macrobrachium rosenbergii. The sequence goes on from NC_089790.1 coordinate 19,700,169, forward strand.
AGGACTTCTGGCTCTTGATTAACAGGCAGTTACAGTTCAGTTGCTGAAGCTCAGTTAGACAGCGCAAGCTCCCCCAAAAGGGGTACACAGTTTGCGGCAAGCTCCCCCAAAAGGGATACAGAGTTTTCGGCATTTGATCAGTTCCGTAAGGAAATTGAATACCATCAAAGATGCCCTTGCCACAGAATGGCAATATTTAAGGGACATGAAGCATGATTCTGAAAAGGAAAGTAAGTCAGTCATGTACACCCCAAAGTGTAAAAGTACTACATTCTGTAACCGAAAAGTGAGTGTAGATACAAATGCTGCCCAAACAAGGTCTGGTGTTAGAATTCCGACTGGAAACAACAAAAAAAAGGGTCAGTTCGGTATACAGAACTTCAGATCAAAACATGATAGGGGCTCCAATACTCACCCCCCCTGATAATACTGATAATCCTTGGTGAGACGCCTCAAAGTGCACTTTCTCTCCCGATGGCAAGTATGTAATTAATGAGAGGAAAACTATGATCGAAGTTGTACATGTAGAATTTACAAACGGCAGCATTCCTTAATACAGAATGGCACCTGGTACCATCTTTATCAGACATGGAGGAACCACTAACAAACGGTTTTCTTACCTGTGCCTATAGCATTAAAATCTATAGAAATTGCCCTTTACCAGGTCAGTGAAAAATGGATCTCTGCTTCCATTTTTAATAAGATCCAAGTTGCTCACCAAGCAGCCCCAGCCTTCTGTCCCTTCACTTTCAAAATATTAATCATGTGAAGACAGATTTTTAGAATTCATAGTGACTAAAAACAAGAGACAGTGGCAGAATTAAAATCACCTGCCACGGTCATCCCAGTTTCGGGAATTTCCACCAAGGAATGGACAAATCACCCTTTACCAGGTCAACGAAAAATGGATCTCCACCTCCATTCTGAATAAGACCCAAGTTGCTCACCAAGTAGCTACAGCCGTCTGTCCCTTCACTTTCAAAATTATTAATCATCTTGCATTGACCAACAGAGAGTAATGGCTCCTTGGTCTTTTAATGGCCCAGTTGTAAAGAAGAGGGTGGATGCGCTTGCGTAGTAGTCACTTCTCTTTCTTGCAGGTTCTTTTGATGGAAAAACTGGGTGCAGCTTCACTGAAGATAAGGGAAAGTGCCCTCTTATCTTTGAGTCCATTATATACTCCATCACGTGTTATAATGTTAATCATTATGACACATACCTGGCCAAACAGACCAACTAGAAGAGAATTCTTTGATATTAGTTTGGTCACCATGGAGCACTGGTAGACCACAGAAGGTAACTCCTTGAAGATTCAACAGCAACTACCAAAAATAGGCTTTTCCTGCGTCAAAACCTGTTTTTTATTATCAACAGAGCAATCCCCACAGATTTGGTACAGAGCTATATGGTAATTCATTTGTATTTAAGTAAACGAGTTGTTTTATGTTTGTTACAGTGTAACAATTGAAATGTGTTTAATACCTGTGTATAGTATTCAAGAAAAATTGGTATGGATCTTGATATTATTTGTATAAAGATTGTTAGTTTTAACATTTGACCTTTCTGATCAATACTGTATACATATTTTTTCAGCTCCGATTGGCCAATGCCTCTCGTACAGATATTTAGAAAATGTGGTTCTTTTGCGGCTCTGATTCATCAGTATAAACTTTGAAGAGAAAATTATTTAAGATTTTGAGTACTAGTATTTTTAGAAGTATTACATTATTAGTTTTCCATGGTTGTTTTTTCCCATATGCTTTCAGTGTTTATGGATCTTCTGTTTAGGTAACACAATGATGCACATACTGACAAAGTGTAGTGCTGTCTTTCACAGTAAGTGTTACATCATTTGTACCCCTCCAAGTATTACTGTTCCAAGTATTTATAAATGTCAGTAAATCTTCCCAATTTTTTAAATAGACCCTAAGCACTGCACATGAGCAATGGCATGCAAGTTGAAATTAGAAGTGGTGATGGTAACGTTAGAAAGTGAATTATGGATGGGGTAGTTTTCGTGAATGATAAGGTTTGCTTTGGTTCAGTGATGCATGAATGGACTGAGTATGCAGCAGTAAAAGCATCTTTATTTAATTTAACTCTACATAGATAAAAATATAAAATTATTTTCATGAAGCAGCCTTGATCAATATTTTGGAATGTATTTTTTTTGCATTATTGTAGATACAGTACGTAAAATTGCTTAGATTTAGAGGATAACTTAGTCTCCTATCCCTAGATTTTTAAATCCTGCCTTTCTCTTGCATGAAATTTATGAAAGTCAGTTTTTTGTATTAAAAAAAATTTTCCCAGCATCTCCTTTTAGAGTATTCTGTTGTACTAGGCATGATTTTTATATTTCATATGATAAATTTTCCAAACTGGGATTACAGTCATTGGGCCGGTTAAAAAAAAAAAAAAGTATCTAACTGCATACTGTTGGGTGTCAGAAACCTGCCAAGATGCCTATTTAGAAAAGTGACTTATTTTGTACTCAAGAGTATTAGATGTACATTGATATTTCTGAAAGTCACTGAAAGGTCAAATAAAAAATAGTTTGATTTGTTTGGCACACAGTTTTCACACCATCAGAATGGTGAATGGAAAATACAAAGATCACAAAGTTATATTGTCAAAGGTTACTTTTGAGAGAGGTGAATGGTGTGGACAAAATTGATACATCTCTGAACAGGCATTAATGAGAAATTAAAACTTCAAATGTAGTGCCTTCTGGTGATGATGATATTATTGTTATAAATTAGTTTAACAATACCACAGACTCACAATTCTAGCCTCCTCTTAGAGCTTGCCCAAAGAACTTTGTCTCAGATGAAATGAAATCTTGTTCAACTTGCTTATTACCAGATTTTCTTTTATTATAATTTTAAAATTACCTTACTGAGGACTCACCTGAAAGATGTTTTCTTGAAGGAGAGGTTAAAGTTGTAGCTAATTTAAAGTCAAAGAAATTAGATAGCTAGGTAGGAAGAGACATGTAGAGCAAAGGGAAAATGAAAGACAGTAAGCATTGCAGTTTGGGGCCAAAGGGGCACCACGAAGATGTGAGCATTGTATTTTCAAACCAGTTCAATCAAGATAAAAATAAGTCTCACTATACTAGAAAGTATTTGACCATAGATGCCTTTATGAATGACATTCATAATTTTAACTCATCTTGGGAAGTTCTTTCACATTTTGTCGGAAGTTTCAACATGCTTAATTTAACTAGTTATAAAGTTTTCAGAAACTTTTTACTTTGTAGGCAAGGTGTCATTGTAAAAGGTTAAACCATCTTTGGCTGACCTTGCGAGACTTAAGAATTTTTAATTCCAGTTTAGGTCAACCTTGAATAATCATTATCATTGAGACATACTGTATCGTGTAAATAATGTACAAAGTATCATTAAATTATTTTGATGGCCAATATGATATAACCAAGTACAAAGGAGTGCTGGAAATCCTGCAACAAAAAGTTATTTTATTTATATAGTTTAATACTATTATGTATATATGTACAGAGTTTTATTAGTGTTCAGTTAGACACTGCATTTTGCATTAAGAATAATGTACAGTATAAGGGTGCCTGAATATCTAAAATTACATGTGTATTTTACAAAGGCTAGATAGTTTATGTACAATTAGCAGTGCACAGCAAGCAGCAAAATTCATGTGACCTGATTTCTGTGATGTTCATTCAAAAGTCACTAACTGGCAACTCATAACCTCTTCACATTTCTAATGCTGCTAAATTGCAACAATGAAACATTTTGCAACTTCGCCCAAAAAAAGATACAGTTCACTAAGCAGGGTTTAAAAGTATCAGTGCTATATTTTTTATCAAAATATCAGCTAGACCAGTATAAAAACACCAACACAGAAATTTCAGATAAGTAACTTACCCAGTAATTACATAGCTATTAGTTTCTTTTAACCAGCAGCTTTAAATTTTGAAATTGCGGGTCACGCTAGTTTGTTTTGGTTATGGTGACGTGTCCTGCCCACTTTCAGGGAAGAAGAAGTACAACATAGCAAAGAGCTTCAATTTGTTTCTGCCGGCTGTGGTTGAAGGACTGTGGTTGGTAGCAACTTGAATTTTGAAATTTATACTTTGCTGGTTGTTTGCTCTGTCTTCGACTGGTGAAGTATTTATTTTCATAGCCTTTCGGCATAATTAAGATAGTGTTAGGTGAGCTTTGATCATTGGTTTACGACTTTTTGCCCGTTTTTTTTTTTACTTTTCTTAGAATTTTCCAGGATGTCTGACACTAAAGAATCATACGACTCTCACACTGTTTGGGTTCAATGTAGGGGACAAACATGTTCAGTGGATTTACGTTGTGAGGAGTGTAGCGACTGGAATTTAAAGAAGTGGAAGACTTTAAATTCACATCTTAAGAAACTAGCTATAGATAGGAAGAGGAAAGCAATTGCTAGGGAATCTAGTAAAGCTTTAGCTAGTCAGGATTTATCCGCTAAGGCGGATGCAATTGCACTTGTAATTTCTTCCGATCCCATTCCATCTCCTCCACCTGTGCAACCCTCTCTTTTACCTGGCTCTCATGTTTCCAATCCCAACATCATCGTCAGTCTGGAATCGAAAATCGACACTCGCTTCGAGTTAGTTGTGCAGTCGATCGCTAAATTAGCTTCATCAGTGAAAGTGTTAATGGATAAGAGTGAGTCAGAGTGCCTCGTGGCGCCCAGTCCAAGTGCAGTGGTAGTGGAGAAGGTAGCTGTTCGGCCCACCGATTCTCCTAGGCCAAGGTCCCTGACACTCCCCAGCACGTGGGAGGAGTCAAACTGGTAGCCTAAGGGAGGTCGGTGGGGTCTGCCCCCGAGCAGTCACCCCCTTGGTTCAGTCTGTTGATTCCCAGACTGCAACCAAAGGCTGTTGGAAGGGCCTTCAAGTGAGTGCTCATTGTATGTCCTCCAGCTCCGAAAAGGCGTGCAGTGGATTTTGAGATTTCTTCTGTTCCTTGTAAGAAGGGCAAGGATCCAGCGCACCCCTCGTGCAGTCACTGGGATAGCCTAGAACAATTCTCTTCTGTTTCTTCTGACGATGGTCGTAAATTGGTGCTGAAGCACCTTGAGATGTGTAGACATTCTTCATCGTATAAAGCAACTACTTTATTAAGAGTTGCACACCCAGCACCTTCATCTCTACAATCAGCGCCTGAGCGGCCAGCAGCTAGCATTGAAGCACCCAAGCTCCCGTTTGCGGAAGAGCGCCCACAGGTGCCCGTTGGCCCTCTTGGTTTCGTCACTGGCTCCTGTCTCTACAGCACCCCCCAAGCACCCATTGGCGCCCGCTCCTCCACCGCTTCGTGGTAGTGTCGTCTCGGATATTGTTCCTCCCTCAGTTGACCCAATTCAGAGCAAACTGGATAATATTCTCAGTTTACTTCAGAAGGCTCCTCCTACAGCTCAGACGACAGCAGACTTAACGCTTTCTCCTGTTTCTTCTGGGGAAGAGGTTGTTCCAGATCAAGATGCTCCTTCGTTGGCATACTCTGCGTTGTTGAGGTTCCTGCTAGCAACTTTTCCAAGCTTCTTTTCGCCAGCTACTCCCTCCTCTCCTGCTTCAACTTTCTGTATGGAAGCCCCTCAGTTGGTTCTTTAAGGTTACCGAATTTGGTTCTCTCCTCTTTAGCGAAGAAGGCACTGAAGGAAGTAGAAGGGTGGTTTTCTGAGAAGAGGGAACAAGGCAAAGCAGTTTTTGTTTCCCGCCTTCCAAGTTGTCCAGATCAAGCTACAGGTTTTATGCGACCGGAGAAGCTCCTTCCTTGGGAGTCTCTGCCTCCTCTCAGGGAGACCTTTCCAGCCTTATCAACTCAGCTAGATCAGCTTTCTCCTCAGCCAAAATTATGTTTTCAGCTTCGGAACTAGCGCACCATCTCAAGAATATTTTTAAGGTTTTCGAAGTGATGAGCTTCCAGGACTGGGCAGCAGGCGCACTAGCATGCACGCTTAGAGAGTGCTCCTTGTTACCTCAAGAAATCTCTTCTAACCCCTCTCCTAGGAGTTCTTTCCAGTATTGACAGGGGCGTTTGCAATAGTATGCAGGAGTCAGCTAGTCTGTACGCCATGGGTGTGCTTAAGAAAAGAGAGCTTTGGTGTTCTTTTACTTCGAAAGGCATCACTCCTTCTCAGAGACAGGCCCTCCTCTTCTACCCCTTGGACAAGACGCACCTATTTCCCCAGGCTATAGTACTGGAGATCGCCTCTGACCTGCAGAAAAAGAACACTCAGGACCTGCTCTCCCAATGTGCGAGACGTCCCAAGGATTCTTCGACTCTTCCTCCCAGATCTTCATCTCTGCTGCAACCTACTCCCTTTTGGAGCTCCCGTTCTAGAACACATACTAGAACAAGAACATATACCCATTTCCCACAGCATTCCATCAAGAAGTCCTCCTCCAAGAAATGAAGTCATAGTCCTCCAAACTCAGGTAGGAGCGCGGCTCCTCCACTTTTGGGAATGGTGGGAACAAAGGGGAGTGGAATCCTGGATAGTCTGTCCTAAAGGAGGGCTACACTATCCCTTTTTTGAACAAACCTCCTCTAATCTACAAGCCTGTCAAATTGACAGCTTACTCTCCAGGCTCAGAGAGATTTGCTGCTCTCTTGCTAGAGGTCGAGTCTCTTGTTCAGAAAGAGGCTATAGAGGTATAGAGGGCATTCATTCTCCAGGATTCTATAACCATCTCTTTGTAGTGCCCAAGTCATCAGGGGGCTGGAGACCAGTTTTGGACATAAGTGCTCTAAATGTCTTTTTCAAAAAGACAACATTCAGGATGGGAACAAACCAATCAGTCCTTGCATCCATTCATCCATTTGCCATGGAGATTGGATGGTGTCCATCGACATGCAGGATGCGTACTTTCACATTCCAGTGCATCCAACTTCGAGAAAGTACCTCAGGTTTGTGTTTCAGGGCAAGGAGTTCCAATATCGGGACTCTGTGCTTCAGTCTCTTGACGGCACCGCAAGTGTTCACCAGGGTATTGGCTCCCACAGCGAAATCGCTTCATTTGATGTGGATAAAGATCTCCCTATATCTAGAAGACTGGCTACTACATTCCCGCTCAAAAGCTCAATGTACGGAGGACATTCACACAACTCTTCTCTTGGCCCAAGAATTGGGTCTTCTCATCACTCGGGACAAGTCTCTCCTGACACCTTCTCAAGAGATTCCTTATTTAGGAATGACGATCAACTCTTGGGATTTTCGGGTTTTTCCAGTCCCGAAGAGAATAGAAAAGAGTCTCCAAACAGTGGAAGAATTTCTGGAACTAAACTTTTGCTCAGCCAATCAATGGACGAGTCTTTTAGGCACCCTTTCGTCCATGGAACAATTCATCACTCTGGGAAGACTTCACCTGAGACCTCTCCAATTTTTCCTCAGAGCCAGCTGGAACAGGAAGAAGTTTCCAGACTCATTTATGTCCCTGATAATGGTGGAAATCAAGGAGGACCTTCATTGGTGGAATTCCAGGAAGAGACTATCAGAAGAGAAATCTCTTTAACCTCTGAACCCCAGCTGAGAGTTCTTTTCAGACACTTTGAACCTAGGTTGGGGAGGTCTTTTTGGGTTAAAAGAAGTGTCAGGTACCTGGTCTCAGGAACAGCAAAACTGGCACATCAACATAAAAGAATTACAGGCGATATTTCTGGGCGTAGAGTGCTTCGCTTCAGAAATTTGGGGGAGGTCAGTAGCAGTGCATTCGGACAGCACGACGGCACTGTCGTACATCAGGAAACAAGGTGGAACCCACTCTTTCGTCCTGTACGAAGCAGCGAGGGCGACCGATGCAACGTTGCAGGACTGGTCGGACAAACATCTGTATGCCTTTCCCCCATCCCGTTTAGTGGGACAAGTCATCAAGAAGTTCCAGTCTCATCAAAACCTGTCCATGATCTTGACAGCCCCCATCTGGCCAGCAAAAGAGTGGTTCCCGGATCTGCTGGAACTTCTTGCAGACTTCCCAAGACTGCTGCCACAGAAGTAACAACTTTTCAGGTAACCTCACTTCTGATGGTTCCACCAAAACCTGTCTTCTCTGGCCCTAACAGGATTCAAACTGTTAGGCGACTGCTGTGAAAGAAGGGCTTTTCAAGAGTGGCTGCAGACGCAATTGCGAAGTGTAGAAGACATTCATCAGATAATGTCTACCAGACTAAATGGTCCATCTTCAGGTCATGGTGCAGACAAAATAACGTGGCCTCTTCTAATACCTCTGTAGCAGAAATAGCAGACTTTCTCCTGTTCCTACGCTCCACCAAAGGACTTTCCACCTCTACCATTAAAGGCCACAGAGCTATGCTTAGCTCAGTTTTCCGCCATAAAGGAATGGACTTACCGTCTAACCAGTCTAACCAGGATTTGTCCGACCTTATTAAGTCCTCTGATACCTCAAAGCTTAAAGAAAAACCTTTGCTGTCCTGGAACTTAAGTGGCTGTCCAGTTCACGTTTTGAACCCATGCAATCTATCTCTTTAAGGGATCTAACCAGGAAAACTCTATTTTTCTGGTCGCCTTGGCCACTGTCAAAAGATCCAGTGAAATCCATGCTTTGGACAGAAATATCGGATTTTCTCAGGGAATGCAGTTTGCGCCTTTTCCTTAGACTTTTTAGCTAAGAACAAATTGCCACCGAATCCATCGTCTCATTCTTTTACAATCAAGAGCTTGTCTGAGATAGGGCCATCTAAAGAAGAAAGAACTCTCTGTCCAGTAAGGGCCTTAGGTTTTATCTTCACAGAACGAAGGACATTTGTGGTACTTTAAGGAACCTTTGGTGTTGTGTGAAATATCCATCTCAACCCTTGTCTAAGAATGCCCTGGCATTTTTTCTCAGGAACTTGATTTCGGTAGCACATTCCCTGGTGAACGAGGACTCCCTCTCCTCTTACAAGGTAAAACCCCATGAGACGAGCAGTCGCTACGTCTTTGACGTTCAAGTGCAACTTATCCCTCACGTCAATTGTGCAAGCGACATTTTGGAATGCAAGTCGGTGTTTGCATCGCATTATTTAAGGGATATTGAGACTACTTATGATCAGTGCAGTACCTTGGGTCCGTTTTACATGGCTGGCATGGTGTTGGGGGAGGAAACGTAGAAAGCAATGTCCTTTCTTTAACCTCTTTCCCATGCTTAGGGTGTTGATTTTTTTGGGGAGCCTGGGAGTACTATGTACTTGGAGTACCCTCCAGTCTTTTGGTTTTAATGGTTGGGTATTGGTGTTTTTAATTTGGTTTTTGGTGGTTTTGGCGACTATTTACTCTGGTTATTTTGTGTGGTACTGCACCCTGGGCAGGGGCATCTTGTTGTATTTTGCTAGCCCTCGGAAATTAGTCCATCGCTACAAAGCACCCACTGTAGTAGGCCCACAAGGCTTTACCGCCTCGCCTCTACTGGATAAGATGAGCACCAACCAGAGGTAGTATCTACCTGTAGCAGCTCTTTTATCAGGTAAGGTTCAACAACATTGATTCAGTGTTAGCAAATTTCTATTCTCAAACTCATTACTATTAATAATGTTTTGGGGTAGATATGTCTAACATTCCCACCTCCATTCAGTGTGGGAATCAGCTGTCTAATTACTGGTAAGTTATTTATACAAAAATGACATTTTTACAATAAAATAAAGTTTTATATACACTTACCCAATAATTACATGATTGGAGCCCACCCGCCTCTCCCCACTTGGAGATAAGGGCATAAACAAATTGAAGCTCTTTGCTATGTTGTACCTCTTCTTCCCCCAAAAGTGGGCAGGGCACGTCGCCATAACCAAAACAAACTAGCGTGACCCGCAATTTCAAAATTTTAAGCTGCCGGTTAAAAGAAACTAATAGCCATGTAATTACTGGGTAAGTATATATAAAACTTTATTTTATTATAAAAATGTAATTTTTTTGGATCATGTCAAGATTAGCAAACCCATTCACAGCAGGGTTCGCTATTCTTTACAAGATTATTGAGTTCGTTATTCTTTAAATCGGAATAATCGGGTTCGCTGTTCTAGACATGAACACTATGGTACCAGACATTTGATCCACAGGGACTAGTACGATACCAACCAATGCAAAATACATTTGACCCCCAGGGGCTAGTCTTAAACATGGCGAAACAGCATAGATAAATCACTGTTTCGCCGTATTTAGTACTAGCCCTCTTGTGGAATTGGAGTTGGACAGAAAGGATTGGCCATTCTTTACATGGGGATCATTGGGTTTGCTGTTCTTGACATGGAGATGTCGGGTTCCCTAATCTTGACAAGATCCAAATTAGTAATTATGGTGAATATGAAAAGACGTAAATACTTAGTGAATTTGACTTGCAGCCACTATTGTAATGTTTTAAACGTAAAGAACGTATCAGAGATGTAGTAGTGGACGTGGCCTAAGCAGACCCCAACTGTCTAAATGGCTGTTTGCCTCTCCGCACCTTATCCATACGACAAGTGCACTTTGCCCTTCTTGATTATATCAGTCTTATTAAGCTTTTAGGTCTATGAAGAAAAATAATGACAGAAGTATACCACACCAAGACTGTGGAGGAATTTCACAAATCCTGCTTTATGGGCTTATAGACACCCTTGATAAATATAGCATAGTATATTATAAAGCCAGTGCATAGGCCTAAGCTCCAGAGCCATAATATTATTATTTGTAATATGTTGTTGTCAATCTGCAGAATCTGCACACAATAGGTGTGGCTAATAATGTCCGACCTGATTATAATCTTCCATTCCTAAAGTAAAAGTAAATAAAAAGCTAGAATTAATTGTATTTCTAATAGTGAAGATTACTCTCCACCTCGCTTATTTGTTTATTTAATATTTTTTTTCTTCAAAATGAAGAAACTCCTTGGGAGTCTAGGTAGACCTATGTAGCCTTGGCTATAGCCTAAGCTATGATTTGTAATAATTCATTGCAAGTATTGAAATCACGGTCCTGACTATAACATGTGCTTTATACACAAAACTACAAAAGCAAAAAGAAGTAATAACTTTGAATTCATATCCCAAATGCATCAATTTTTATCATTAGACTATGCTCTGCTCAACTTTTCTTTTTCACTCCATTGCAACGTCCTCTTTCTCAGTTGCACTGTATCCAGGCTGACTGTTCCATGACTCACAGGAGTCACAGTGAGCCGAGGGATTCATGCTACAGTAATGTATTTAGTTTTCGTTCTGAAATATTATTGTAGCATGAAATACTTCCGTTTTTCACGATCCAGTATATTTCAGTGATAAGATTCTACATAACAAGTGCCCAACTTTTCCTAATACTAAGTGACAACTTAAAACAACACTTGTTCAGTACAAAAATAAAAAAGTCGCACGAGTTTTGCTGCATATTGTACAGTAGCATCATTTAATGTTCCCTATACTGTATACATATATATAAATTTAATAAATGTTTGTATTCATGTCATGGAAAATGCAAAATTTTAAAACTGTTGATATTTTTTAATAGCATAGGTTTTTTTGTGCAGCAGTAATCAAGACCAGGAAGTACTAAAGTTTAATTGTGATATATTTTGATGGTTCAAGTGCAGGTTAAAAGCAAAACTAAACTATAGTGAATCAAAGTTTAATGACATATTGAGATTTATTGCATGATTTTAGTATTTGTAACAGAAATATTCATGCTTTCTTGATAGAGAAAATGAATCACTTAGTTTTTTATGCTGCATGTATTCTTTAAAAGTTGTTGATCTAGATAAAAAAAATATTGACGTACAGTATTACAGATTTAATGTTGTTTGGTATAACCATAATTTGCATCACTAAAGATTGTTTGTGTCATCACATTTGTCTCTTTGTCCATGTTGTTTGCTAATTTATACCCACCTAGTTGCCTCAGCTTTTTTTTGTGTTGCTAACTATTCTCTTTTTTCCTTGCCAATGCTCACTGCAGACCAACGGTGATGGGAGACTCTGTTGAGGTAAGTAATAAATTTTTTATCTAAAATAGGTATTTGAAGACTTGTAGGGCCCTTTTTGACAGTAAATACAGAAGTGCTAAATTTTTTGCTGAATATTTCAGTGAAATAATAATCACGTTTTCTGTACAGTAATTCTTCTCTTAGCTGCTTTTCCCATAACTGCACCGAGTGAATCTAGTTGGGCCTAGTCTTGGCGGAAACCCACAGTCATAGGCTATCATCACTTACAAAACAATCTGATTAAGAATAGATATAATTTAGTGCATTCCATTTATCTTGAAATAAAAAAAACTAGGAAGAGAAGCCTTACCTGTGTAGCTGGGAGGGAATGAGCAAATCAGGACAATCATTCCAATCGTCAGATCACTTAAAATTTTGCCGACCAACAAATAAATATATAAACTTCACAAAAATTTCATTAAATGAAGCTTTTGTCTCATACACAAGTCTTGGGCTCACAATAGTAGTGGAAGGACACTAGTGAATTGGGACAGTTATTTCATGTACATGTACTGGCTTAGTACTGAAAGAGTAATTTTTAAAAGATTTTCCCCCCAAAAACCATGTAACATCAAGGCTCTCGTCAGAGACAATCTGTGCTCATTACAAGGTAAAGTTCTAGTTCATTTTACATTTTTGGCAAAGGAGCTCACTTGTGATTGAGAGAGAGAGAGAGAAGCTACTTTTCTTTTTAGTATTATGTAGTACATTAATGAATACTATTGACCAGTTGTCTCAATTTGATATTAGTGAAGCCCTCCAATTCTTATAGGCTTGCATTACAGAAGATTAGGTGTTGGATCTTGGCAATCATTTTATTTCTTAGTTTTACACCTTAAGAATAATATATACACTTGTTTATTTTAAGATATCACTTTTGTATTGTACTGTATTCTGCGTCATGAAATATTTTTCCGATACCCTATTCCCCAGTCTTATCAAACACATCCACAAATTTGAGGTACTGTAAATGAAATGCAACAATTGTTTCATATTTAATTTTATAGTGATAGTAGCCTAATTACTGTACATTGATGCCTATTAATATATTCACATACAATAATTCTCCATCTAGCATAGGCTAGCTAGAGTAGCCTATGCCTTTATGCTATACAGTATCTTTTCATGTTTTCATCTATATATATAAGGTATATAAAATGGAATGGGTATATGATAGATAAAATGGAATGGATTTTTGCTTTAAGAAATAATTTTATTAGCTTAATATGTGGATAGATTAGGCCAGGGGTCACCAACCTTTGAAGCTAGACGAGCCATTTATTTAGAGAATTATAAAAATAAATGTAGTACTGTACTGTCAGGGCCACAATGACAAATATGGTCTCTCTCTCTCTCTCTCTCTCTCTCTCTCTCTCTCTCTCTCTCTCTCATCTAATATTTTCAGCTTATAATCTCATTAAAAGATCAGTAACTGAAGTTGATGCCTATAATGTGCTTTAAAATTAAAAAAAAATTTAATCAAATGAGTGTTACATAATTTCTTTGTTTTAAATGGATAAAAAGGTATTTGTTCAGTGTTTGGAGCCTCACAAATGTCTTGGAAGAGCAGCATGTGGCTTTCGAGCCGCAGGTTGGTGACCCCCGGGTTTGGTTAGGCTAGGTTTTGCTTCAGTAGTGTAGCTAAACCTGATCATGGGATAACTGAATCCTTGTAAAAGGATTTTGCCTTTGACATTTTCCCATTCCTTCCATCTTGGATCTAGGGCAGTTAAGAGAAGAGATCACTGTACTGTACTCTTCGTTTTTATTTTTGATAAGTGGGGTTGGTTTTCTAGACCCAAACCCTTATACATAGGAAAATAGCCAGACTGCTGTGGGCTTACATTAACCAGTTATCCAGCCAGACTGCAGTGGGTGTACATTAAAGAGTTATCCATCAAAATTCTGAAGAGCTGTGGTGCTAGCCCGCAACAAATGAAAATCTGTGGAAAACTCTTAAGCTGTCAAACCTTAAATTTTAATTTCATGTATTGTTGGCCACAAACTTTACGGATACTCAGTGTTCAAGGTACTAAAACAAAGGAATAACGGATGCATTGCATTTCTTACAAAATCTTTAATGTTCAAGGTACTAAAACAAAGGAATAACAGATGCATTGTATTTCTTACAAAAACTTTAATGTAGAATTTCCGAACAATTGCATAAAACAAGTTTTTACCTAACATCTAATAAATCTTAAGTTTTTACCTAACAAATATGTATTTATATATATTTTATCACTTGCAGTGCTTGTTACATATACGTACATATATTTTCACTGTTTGGTTGTGGTGCATTAATCACTTTGTGTTACGAGGTTTGCTATATGCCATTGAAATATGTGGATGCATACATATTCAGTGGTTTCACTATTTAATGTTTACCCTTACATATGCACTTTTTTTCACCTTTTTGATTGTCAACCAAGCTGGTTTGTTGAAGGCAGCAGTCAGATTTGTCACGTCAGTACCCAGTCTTCAGTGCTGTGTATGAGTAATTTACAGGCTTTTTTTTTTTTTCTCCTGATGAATAAGCATGGGCCTTTTTTTTTTCACTTGATGAATGAGTATGGGTCTATGTGTAGTGGGGTTGGGGAGGCTTGTGGGCACTATCCTAATGATTATGTAACATCTGGGGCTCAGTTACATAGTTTGGAATGAATGGTTTTTTTGAGTTTGTGTGTGTTTAGACATGGTCAGAATCTTTTGACAGGGTTTCATACCTGTCCAATTCTTCATCTGTGCAACTGGTATCAACTGCAGAAAAGAATCACCAGGTACATAGATTGGTTCCCCAAACACCATTCTGGTGGGTGATGTGTTGATTTCCTGTTTAGGGACCATACGTAAACCAGGTACCCAGGGTAGTGGTGCTTTCCAGTTGGGGTCTTTGCATTTTGCGATGAGCACTGCTTTTGAGAGATACGTGTGCTCTTGCAGCCATGCCACTGACATCTGGATTGCATGCCGTGGAGCAGTGTGTTTGACCCCAGTAATTTGGCTAAGGCAGTCAATATTTTGAAGTGAAAGCTTGTCCTCTGTCAGAGATGATGATGTTGGTTTTGGTGAAGTGGCTGACCCAGCCATCAAAATGGTGCTTGTAAGCACTTCTTGATGGTTGGGTCAGCCATTCCACCATAACCAACATCATCATCTCCAATAGACGACAAGGCTTTCCCTTTCAAAATACTGATGCCTTAGCCAAATTATTAGGGTCAAACATACTTCACCACGATATGCAATCCAGTTGTCAATGGCATGGCTGGAACACACCAATCCCTGAAAGCAGCACTCATCACAAGATTCAATGGCCCCAGTTGGAAAGCACCGCTATCCTGGGTACTTGTTCTACATATGGCTCCTAAACAAGAAATCAACCCATTACCCACCAAAATGGTGAGACTATTGATTTCTGACAGTACCTATTTCACATATTGCTCGTATTGGTGGTACTTGTGAGTGGTAAGTGTGAGGCTGGTTGTTAAGAAATGCAGTGCCATGACATATTGGCAAGTATTTTCTTGGTTGCTTGACAGGGTCTTTGTTTGTCAGGGCTCCACATGAATGTCTTGGTATTGCCACAGAAGACGTCATTGAGTGTGGCCATGATTTTGGTAAAGTCAGGAAGGAATTCTAAGGTAGGGGCATTCCACCTCTATTTCCTTCTCTCTGTGGCTCATACAGAAGTCTGTCTACAGCATTTGCTCTTTCATCGTGGTGGTTGTCCTTGGTTTCACAGATTATAGGGGGTGGTGTTGCGAGACCTTGGAGGCCTCCAGCAACTCTCTGCTCTCTTTGGGAGGTCCACCATTGTTACCTTCAGCGTTGGATGGGGCAGCACAGGTAGGTGTTAGTTGGCAGACAGCTCAGTCAAATCCTGGTGAGGTCAACTTCTGTTGTTTACCACCTACATTCAGTTCTGCTAGGGTGAAAATGGGCTTATCAAGTGCAGGTTGGCAGCAGCAATGAGAACACTCTGATGAGGAACTGATGGGGTTCTTCATAGGTGATCCTTTCCCTGTGTGTGTCCAGCTTGCAGTGAAAGTGAGTGTTGGAGATGCCCTCAAGGATGTAGTCTTCCTTTTTTATCAAGCTTGAGACATTTCAGAGGTGGAACTGTATCTAAACTCCCCAAAACCAGACAGATGGCACGGTCCTCAAGTAGGGGAGTAGATGTAAATTGCCCAGTCACATTCATGCTTTTTTATCACAATTTGTGTGTGATTTCACCTTTATATGATAGTTCTAAGCAGTAGTCAGCCATATTTATTCCCACTTTGGTGCGAGACTGAGTTTCATATCTACCAAGCTGCAAAAGCGATCTTTTAATGCTCTTTCAGGAGAACTAAAATGCCATATTCAAACTATCATTGGCTCTGTTTCATCTCAGCATGGCTATATTTAGTCTGCTGGTTGCCAGGGGTTTAAGGCGAGAACCATGCTTTGTGTATTGAGTGGAGTACAACGGATGCCTTTTGGGAAAAGTGTGCCAGAGCGAAGCACCATGTAAGTTTTAGTGGCTGGTTGTTGTTAGGTATGGCATGGCTGGGAACCATGTTGTCTACCAGGTCACTCCAAGGAATCACCATGTGGTCAGCTTATACTAGTGCACTCATGCTTGGACATCCAGTACATGTACAGTATATAGATTTGAATGGCACAATCTTAGTCTTACATTTGACAAAAATTCAATTTTAGTTGCTGCTGGTAGTGGACTGATTTTTAAGCTAACCATTTATGAAGACTAGACCTGAAATGAAAAGTCTGGATTAAAGTTTGGATTAGGTATAACAAAATCTTATTTAATTTGCTGCATATATGATTACCATTAAATCAGCATTTATCATCAAGCCACAAACTGTCACACATACAGAAATTGTATCTGTTATATTGGGAAGCTATCTCTTAAAACTTAATTTTGACATTTGCATTTTCATTTATATAAAAATTTTATATGCAATTTTTATATAATGACACACATTTCTTGGGATTTTACAGCGCCTCCATCGTTCATCTGCACCCCCATTGATTGGTCGGATCACTAAAGTATGAGAGAGAAGAGTCTGCGCTGGTTGTCTGGCTCTTCCCTTTGCAACTCTGCCCAGCAGCTTTGCCTTTACCCTCTGCCTTTTGTCTGCATATCAACCAACCAGGATTGATTCACTGAGGTCGTTCAGTCTGAAAGGCTTCCGTGAAAGTACAAATGAAATCATGAAGGTGCAAGACTTAACTCGGTCATAATGAATTTTGGGGTTTAATAATGTGGCTCACTCAATGGTAAAACTTTCTGAGCTAGATGATGTCTCAAATTACTTGAAGTGCCTTATTAATCATAATAAAGGCATTGTGAGAATGCCATCCCCCGAAAGATGATTAATGAAAGGCATTGGGAGAATGCCATTTCTTGGAAGATTGGGAGAATTTGTTTTTATTAAAGATGCTGTGCAATTAGCACTGAGCTTTAAAATATCATTAGAAGAGTAGAAAAGGATTCTGTAAATTATTACTGTCAAGTTCTCTTCCATTCTATAACATCTGTATGCAGATGTACCTTAAAACAAGCTGACTAGCATTTTGTAAATGATGCACCATAAAACTAGAACAAAGTTGTATTTTTAAAAGATTGTTCCTCTTAGTTCCTTGCAAATAATTCAAAAGCACTCATTATTATATTTCTTGAACATTATTTCATACATTTCCTCAGCTCTAAGAGGACCTTATGACATGAAGTAATTTTCAAGGATTTTTCTTTAAATATTTATTACAAAGATGTACAGGTTAATGCATATATACCAGCAGAAATGAGTGTCATTTTAGATATAGATGTAACATATTCTATTTTTCCCCTGAAGAAAATTATGCCACTTGTATGAAAAAATACAAGTTTTTGTGAGTCACTAATTGTTTTAAGTTTCCAATAGCTTTTTTACAACCACTTTTTAAGTTACCTGTATTTATAACTTATTTGTGCAGCTTGTCACATGAAATGATACCTGACAATGATTTGTTTCTAAACTGAGGCAGTTACTTATTGATTATGAGTAGCTATATGGTAGGTGTGCTGTGTATAAAAAGTATGGATTTTAATATACTGCAAAAGGTTCAACATTGAGAATTCTGTGGGAGTGCATATCAAGAAAATTCATCAGTACAATATTTTGTATCCTTGAAGTAGAAAATAATGAATTTGATGTCAAATTTACAATGTTACTCACAAGCCTTGTCATATAGTGTAGTGCATAGTACAGTACTGCATTTCTCTGATCATACAATTCAAACTGAAAAAAAAATAAAAAAAATAAAAAAAAAAGTGTGTAAATATCTAATAATTCATGTTGACCCCTATTGGTTGGTATTACTGAGACAATCTTGAGTAAAGTAAGAAAATAGCAGACCTTGATACTTTTTACTTTCCCAGTTACAGTTCCATCTAACCATTATGGCTTTTGAAATACATACTACGAATTAGATACTGCACTTTTATTCATAATACTTAAGCTTTATTTACCTTCAGTGATGGTGAGGAGTAACTGTTGATAACTGTCGTACAGTGAATTGGTCTTTTAACCCCTAGTCATGCAAATGCTTTCCTTTTGATTTTTTTGCTTACATTTCACTTGCTCTAGTACTACAATATGGTTACTCTATTTACTGTTATTATGTTTTTAAGATTTATCTCACAACTAATGCCAAACTAAAGAATATGAAATGCCTGTTTATATTATGCCCATGTTGTGGCATTTACTGCTTTTATTATAAATTATTCACTGTTCTTAACGGCACAGTTTATCTGAACTGGAGACTTTTTTAATTTTTTGTAATTTCTGACTGGAAATTAAGTTCAGATTTGCTGATTGTCACAAGTTTTAGTGACTTTATCCCCAATCTATATATGATTGAGTACCAAAGTCATTATGTGGGTATGATTTTTAGTAAAGGTTTTTAATAAAAATTGCTAAGTCTGTAAGCTGATTTGATTTTCCTTATAACTGATAATTATTACTAAAAACTAAGGAAGACCCATGGATCAAAGCATTTCCATTAGCTTTTGCTCAAGGATTTTTTCTGATTTACAAAACAAACACTATGTCAACTGTGCCACTATCCCAAAAGAAAATAGTGCTGTACACAGTTCAAGAAAATTGAGTCAACGAATCCTACTGTGATTCAAGTGAAGAACCCACAGAAGTAGAAGGACTAAACTTCATTAACTTAGTCTCATTCTTCTGGCAGGAGATTTATACAATTTTATAGGATCAGCATACATACCCAATGAGAAATACTACAGGACACATATGTAATTAAAATAATTTCTGCACTGATGCACACCCTTGATATTCACACACAAAATTGGTGGTATCCAAACCAATGGCCAAAATGCCATGGAAAATTATGTGATGGACAGTTGAAACTTTAATACAACTTGAAATGAAATACCTTGAAATGCTAACCAGACTCAAATGCTTCTTTCTTTATGAACGTTGCTTATGATCATTAATGGCATTGTGTCTTACCTATGTTCAGCTGCATCTTGCAAACAATATCAAACACCAAGCTGCTTTGGGCTGCGTAGGCGCAGTCATCATAATAGAATGTTGGATAAGAAGACTCGATATCACATATAACAACTATGATGATGTTCCAGCTGCAGAAATTGATCTGTAAGTAGTGACAAGACATAAGATGCCAAATAATACGGTGCCCTTGATACATCGCTCAATGATCATAACTCTCCCAGAGATGAAAGACAATGAAGTTGTTGGCACTATTAAGAGAAAAAAAGAAAGCCTTCAAACTGTGATATGGAACATGTAGGCAAAAGAATAAAAGGCCTATGAGAAGGACAAGGAAAGCCAAGTGCACAGTAGGAGATTAAGAAAAGTGGAATAAAAATTGTAACAGCAAAGGGAGGAAGGAAAATTTTTAGAATAGCTTAGCCGATACAAAAGATTGACAAGATATGCCTCTTCCATCATGTCATAAGGATGTAAATAGAGAAATTACAGTCAAATAATAAGCAATGGAACCAGTAGTTTTAGATTCTACTCAACATCATTAGCATCACCTCCATTGCCACATGACACAAGGGGCCTCTCAAGCCTTGTACTTCATCTTCCACAAATCTCCTGCCTCCCTTCTCAGTTCTCGTCCATATATGCCTGGATCTTCCCACTCTCCTGTTGCCCACAGTAGAACAGTCTACACTATCACACTATTTCTCGTCATTCTCCCAGGGACTGGATGAAGAACCTACCCAAGCCATATCCATCTCCCTTTCACTATTATTCCACCTACATACAGAAATTCATTTAGAAAATCAATCTGAAATGGAAGATATTGTTAAGAATAGTCCAACAGAAAATGTGACATCTGAACAGGCTACATGAGCCCTAATTAAAGATATTAATGGCAGGGCCTTCTGGAAATTATTACTTTCGAGAAAGTGAAGAATTAATCATTAATGAACTGACAAAAATATTTGAAAATATCATGTACAAATGGACAGGATAAAAACTACATAGTAATCTATAAAGAAGACTGACCCATCATGCTCCATGAAGCCTACCCTTTAATTTTTTGTGCATTACAAAGAATTTGCCCACTTTGTTCAGAACTATTAATTTGTTTTTTGGTAAGCAAGCAGTAATTTTCCATATTTTTGTGCCACTACTAGGGTGTCAAAAATTTAAAACTTACACTCCACAGGCAACCCCCATTATATGATTGGGGTAGACTCCTTAAAAATAGATTATTAGGGATATCTCAGATATAACATGAACTGAATGAGAATGCATTCCTAAACAACCAAATATAAAAAGAATGTCATAAAACACCCCATCCAATTTTACAGCATTTGTTTGCAATACACGTACTGCACACTATTACACTTTTACAAAATAGTTTTTTGAAGAGGAAAAATTACACCAATGAATATAAATGTAAAAAATAAAAAAATGAATGGAAACTGATAATGACTGCAAATTCACCAAGTGCCCAAGACTCCTGGGCCCTTACATATCATTTGCAATACAGTGATACAATGATGCACATGCACAAATTATTCAAGTTAAAAAATTTAAAAGGTATATGATGAAAGAGAAATTAACAGAGAAATAAAATTAACGTTCATTAAATTTGTTTATGGTATAACACTCCCAGTGTAGAGATAATAGTAGGAATGCTCCACTGTCCATCTCGTCAGGGTCTCTCTCTCATATATATCTTTACATTAAGTTTCGTTAAAATGCTGTTAGTGCTGTAGTATTTTAAATCGGTAAGTATGCATGCCTTTTCAATTAATATTGTCAGCAGGACTGATCACCATTCCACCTAAAGTCACACTTAAATTTTCACACAAATACTAATACTTTAGCCAAGGGTTACTTGACTCTGCCTCCTCCTTCTCCCCATTGCTTATCGTTCTCATACATTTGCTTCCTAATTCAAAAGCAAAAGTTTTTCAAATAAAATTTTATTTTTTAGGTTTAAAAAGAGAACTTCCGCACTTTAAGAACTTTTATTGTTTCTTAGTTCTCCACCGCTTAAATGGAACAGTATTCAGAAATGCACAGAAATTCTGAGTAAGCTTTGTTCAGCTCACCTTCAGACAAGAATAAATCTTCGTTAGAACATTATACTTTTCTCAAAAGTAAAAAAAGTTTTGTCAAGTACACTGAAATTCCTGTTCCATCTAACATGGCAAATTTACTAGGCATTTAGGTCTACAGTTATTTAAATTTCATTCCACAGTTTCAAGCCAAATTTCTCCAACAGTCACAAGCTCCCTAGTACATTGAAGAGATGCTTAGATTTTTTAACCTAAAAATGGTAACAAGTTGATCTTTACATCACAACTGTGTACTGCAATTTGAATCCTCTGTTACGTTTGCTGGCTTGGTAGACGAGGTCTATCTCATTCTGAATGGAAAATATCTGTGGTGGTAGGGTAGTCCCACAGTGTCGGGTCGATCCTGTTGCTTTTCGGTATTCCCTGTCTCCTTGTGGGTTGATCACCACATTGTTGGATTTGCAGGGATCATTTAAGTCGAATCCTAGGAAATCCAGACGCACTCGGTAAGATGATGGCGCCTATGGTCAAAAGGGAAGATGTCATTTGCAAAGATGAAGTAGGCATGGACTGACACAAACATACATTACACACATGTACATAATTGCACATATGCATTTGTAAGAGACTCATACTTAGGAGTATACACACACATGCATGGTCTGATATGCATTCACAGTAGAAGCCCTACAGTGACCCAACTGGAAGATTTAAAATCCTGAAAAGAAGATTTGAAGCAAAATGACTGCATGACTTACAATAATCCAGAGTTCGCACATCCTCCTTCGATTCCTGTCAACATTAGGGTACCGTGGAGTCTTGAATATTCCAGATTCTCCCAAAGAGGTTAATCTGATCACCTGATGATGAAAGAACAATAATCAAGTCCATGTTTTTTATTAGGAGGAATTATGCATACCACTTATCAGATTTATATGGAAGATCAAATTAATTTGCCAAGATTGTTTGTAAACCAGAGATACAATACATAATAAATTTATAATGGCAAGCCTCTGTGGAAATGCGTATGTTAATTTACTTTGTGACAAGATGTGTCCTTTTGTTGCATGCTGATGTTAAATCCAACATCTGTAATGGCACCATTGCTTCGAAACATTCCACGGAAGGAGAAATATGGTAGTTTAAGTTTCTTGCCACTTCTCTCGCCACAAAACCTGTAAAGAAACTAAAAATTAGGAGCTACTATATACTGTACTTTTTTTTTCTTAGGGGAAGGTCTTTGTGATTACAAAGAATTATGAATTATTCCACCCTGACATCAATACATTTACTCAGGCAAGTTTCGTGCTGTTAATAGATTATATTTGTGACACTAATGACATTCTTTCTTAATGACTGATTTATAACCATGCTTCAATATCAATACATATAAGAAGATAACCTAGAAGAGACCATTATGCTTTAATTTTGACAAAGAATTTAAGATGCCACAGAACTGTTTATATACACAGCACCACTTTCTTACATGAACAATTTGTAAGGAAAAATCAAAATCTTTTGATGTAAGAAGGGATAGAAAGCAAAGTAATGTTTGAACAAGTTTTTCATTCATGCAAGACATATTTGATGAAGGCTTCAGAAAGAAATGACCCGCAGCAGACATACATGAGATGTGCTGTAACTTCCATAGCCTGTGTATTTCATGTTGTATTGACAAAAAACAAGCAAAATTAGACAGAAAAACTCAAAAACTTACGCTTTCTGGACATCGTAGGGGTATGTGAATGACACAAAATCTCTGCACAATCTGTTGCTTTTGTCTTGTAGTTGGAAAGGACTGAAGGTAAGTACAGCCATTGCAGGTCTTGGCTGAAAGATTATGACATTTTCATGTCATGCATGTCATTTTTAACTAACAAAACACACACACACACACCTACCTTTTGCCTTTGCCCTTCACAGTTTCACTTTACTCATGGTCAAATAATGTTTAAATTTCAAATTTTATATCATGTTGTTATTCCCATATTATTTCAGCAAAAAATACTGTATTATGGTTTGAAAATGCTAGCCTTATTCCCTTCTCCATTCTGGTTGACACTCAGCCTAGTCAAGTAACTCTCACATATCCAATTACCTGTTTAGGCATGCTGAGAGGCACTTAAGCTATTATTTAAACATCTAAATGGTTCCTACCAGATCAAGAACTGAATTTGACAAATACTAGTGAGCCAGGTGTCCCAACCACCATGTTATGATTACTGTACAAATAAATAAATGAATAAATAAACAAATATACACATTACATATTTTTTTTTAGCAAATCCTCCAACAGACACCTTGCATTATCAACTTCACTTACTGTTGAGACACTCATGTTGCAGAAAGCATTGTTAGGATAGTCGCCTTGGCCAAAGTTTGGTGAGGTCCAGTAGTTTATCCCATTGTAGTTCTCAAGCTGGCAAGTATTGGGGGAGGCTGTGCTTGTAGACAGGGTTGTTGTAGGAGCTGGGGTGGTGGTTGTGGTACTAGTTGTAGTAGTTGGAGTTGTGGTAGTGGAGGTAGTTTCAGCAGTAGTAGTGGTAGTGGTCGGAACTCTGTAAATATTTTAGCTCTCAGTACTATGTTGACCACTATATCATTCAGTGTTTACTTTGTGATCATAAGTAGCCATAATGTACAATACCAAATGTAACCCATAAAGTGAATTCATCTCTAAACTTGCATTATCATGTAAACTGCATCAGCTTTTATGGACAAATTCTAAAGTGTAAGCAAATTCAGATATCTAAACAAAATAAAAATCAAAATTTGTTTTGATATTTCTTCACAGAAAGGTTCCAGATTTGAATCTGGTTTCATAAGTTAATGACAAAAGAATCCCTATCTCACAAAATGAATGAAATGGGTAATATGGAATCTCTTAAAGTGGTAACTGGGATGAAGCATACTGACAGATGGAACAGAAATTGAAAGTATACTCCAAGTATATGTATGTTGGTATATGTATATTTACATATATTGTATACAGTAATGGTTATGATAGGGTAGTTATAGAAGTACTGTAATGATATTTACCTCTACACAAAAATTATGTAACATTACACGAATAACCAACTTTAGATATCTGAAAACTTAAAACAGGCTAACTTGATACCGAAATAATACACAATACAAACCTTCTTCAGTTCACTTGTATTTATAAGTATCTTAAGCAACCATGTTGTAAATTTATTATCAATAAGTTTATTAACATATCAATGTTTATTAACATAAGTTAACAATTGTGAATAAAAGCTTCACAATAAATACAAATACAGTACAGGCAGTCCCTGGTTTACGACGGGGGCTCCGTTTTTACGTCGCGTCGTAAACCGAAAATCGTCTTAAACCGAAAAATCGTCAAAAATCCTAGAAAATCCTAAGAAAATCTTAGTTTTAATGCTTTGGGTGTATTGAAAACGATATAAACTACATTTTTATTTTCATCAAAAAACCTCCAAAGTTTTATTATTCTGCCGTTTTGGAGCCATATTTCTTCAGACGGATCAGCGTACGATGCGTCGTAACCCCGAAACATGCATCGTAAACCAGGAAATAATTTCTGATGAATATATTTGAAAAGCGTCGTAACCTCAGAACATCGTAGGCCGGACCTGTCGTAAACCGGGGACTGCCTGTATTTGCAAATCTATAAAATGACCCCATAAGTCATACTAAGTGGTTTTAATAGCAAAAAACAGGCAGTCTTAATACTTCAAAACTTAAAATCTTTTTCCATAAAATTTAGGAAGGAATTTATTACTACCTGTAGTAATTTTAATATTCATTTCTATGAAGGATTTTGTTTTATTAGGGTCATCATCAGTATAGAACACTTCAAGATTAAAAGCAAAGAGAAAGAGCCGTAAGCATTAGGCAGTGAAAGACGATTCCAAATCTTTCTTGACAAGTCCTGCTCTACCTGCACTGACTGATTTTGCCACTGAAGAAATAATTCCACCTCAAGTGGGACTGAATATCTTATGACAACTACAGGGTTCCTAAGATCTAAACTAGCTGGGCATCCCCAGGTATCTGCTTGATGGGTGTAAGAATAGAATGGAATATAAATTTAGGCCAAGGCCAAGCACTGGGACCTAAGAGATTATTCAGTGCTCAAAGGGAAACATAGTAAAAGGCTTTAAAAGTGTAACAGGAAGAAAACCTCACAGCTGCACTATGAAACAATTGTAGGAGAGGTTGGAAAGTAAGATGGATGAAAGAGAATATGAATCGAAGTACAGTAAGAGGAATGAAAGGCGTTGCAGCTAGGGGCCAAAGGGACAGTGCAAAGAACCTTAAAGTAAAATCTACAGTGCACCGAGGAAGGTACACTAACGGCATTACCCCCTACAGAGTTGATGCACGTAGGCTTGGATATTACTAAGTACAAACAAGCATCTGATTCTACTAAGGTGACCAAGTTGAGTGCACACAATGAGAAGTACTGCAAGATAGAGATACATTTACTTAGCAAGTGCTTTATAATAGGATCTTGCTGAACTGTTTTTCGACCCCTTAAAAAATGGCATAAAATGAATGACTCACGTGCATGATGAATCTCGCACGAATTCTATGTTTCCTTGAAAACCCTTGTAGTAGCTGGTGGTGGTTTTGAAGAATAAGATCATTTGGTTGCTGTCAGAGAGGAAGACTGAACCTGGGGAGATCATCTGTCCACAGTACCTTGATATAAACATGAATAATATGAATACAAATGTAGATGATATCTACTCAAGAAGGTAACACTAATTAAACAAAATGAGAGAACACACACACACATACGCACACTACAACTGATGTATGCACACCTAGATCTTGGACTAGGTAGTACTGTAGTTTAAAGCAACTTTAAGTACAACCATCACTGCTACACACATCGTATGTTGTTGTGATGGTTGTACTGTATACATATAAAGGTCTCTAAACTAATACCTGGTCCAAAGTTCAAGTCCATAAACAGTTATGAGTTTTTGTTACTGATGTTGTATTCTTTTGATTAAATTCCTAAAAGATCAATACACCTAATTTAAATCCATGGTGTCCTTGGGATAATTCAAGGTCCAGATCCTCCATGAAAGTTTTTAACAGTTTTGGATGGACTTTGAAAGTAAAAATATGGGGGAAGAAAACACATCTCAGGGGAAAAGCTACAAAAAGAATGGGCATTATGGCTGAGCACAACTGATGTTACGATGATAGCATTGTGAAGACAGAATATTGTAAGATTAAAGACTTTTGAGAAAATTGTGTTGTAGAAAGATCTGTGAAAAGAAAAACTAAAGTACTAAGAAGGAACTGTGAGCAGAATTGGGATCAGGAGAAAAATTGGAAGACAGAAAGAGATTGCAAAGACGCAGTTGTAACAAAATACGTGCATCTGTATTGTATCCTCCTACCAGTCTCCATCATATAAATTTCCAGTTCTGATCTCCAATCCGTCCCAGTAGCAGCATGGAGTACCATCAGAGCATGTGACTTGGGAGTACATCTGGAAATCATTTACAGTGAGCCTGACACGGTAGCAGGTTGGTGCCTGGATCCATTTGACACACTGAAGGGCTGGTGAAGATGGAGACAATAGGAACAGTTCAGCTGCATTCATAGTTTATATGCATGCAGCAGGAAGAATTTTTAAAAGACTCACTTCTCATTACGGTGTTCATTTAATGGTCAAGCATTTGCTTTATAAGTACTGTATTCATCATGATACCTCTTTCCTTTAAAAGATTTCTTTAGTCATGCAGGTTTGTAACAAGCTGAAAATTTTGATATGCCCAAAAACACTGCTTTACTTCCAGTGTACATTTGAAGTTTAGAATATTCACCAACCAAAAATCATGAAAATGGATGTATGACTCTGTCTTGGATGTCCTGTGGTAAAGAGTGGTCATTATTGGAGTGGCAAGCAACGAAACTTTAGAGATTTTAAGAATTAACAAAAACTGAAGTCATGAGTAAATTCTGCATCTGGCTGTGATGGCTTTGTTGTTGCTGATGGGTAATTCAAAAAGAAGGATTCTCATTCCATTCCACATTTATGGGAACATTGCAACTTGTGTTAACTTACAGGGATCGTAATTCGATGGGTAATTAGGAGAGGATACCGTGGTTTCAGAGGTGATTGTCTCAGAACAACTGCTCACCACTGCATCTATACCAAAAATAAACGAAAAAGAAATTAGTTATTGGAAAGGACAGAGCCGAAAGCAAAGGCTAGTGTATTTCAGGGATGAACGCACAGACATACAGTGCTGTCCTTACCATAATAGTCTCCTATGATATTTTCACAATATGTCCCACTTGTATGAGAAGGGCACACACAACTGCATGAAGAGCTCAGGTACCCTTCATTTTGGCAGGGGTCACTAGTTAAACCACAGTCAGCCACCCACTTATCTGCAAAATCAAGAATAAAGTAATCACGGGCCATTATGCTTCTATTTAGGTGGGAGCCAAGGACGGTAGCACCAGATTTCACTGTACATATAACTAAGAAATCAAATCATGAAAATTTCAGTGTTCCTTGAAGAAAATAAGGATATTATAAACCTTTATACTCTCAGTCATCAATGCAAAATCCCTACCCAATGCATTTTTAGTTAAAGATCAAAGGACTAAACGCTGCTGCAAACAGGTTATGGTACTCAAAACCCCAAGACTTGAATGGAAGCTATGATAAATGATTTACCAACCAAACCCCAAGACTTGAATGGAAGCTATGATAAATGATTTACCAAAGGTTTTTTATACAACTCTATGAGATCAACACCAAGTACTGCTACTTGCAGACAGGGGGTCTATTGGCTTACCAATACATGGGTACATGCGATTTGCTAGTAAGGTGTCTCTATGACTAAGCCCACTCCTTGCACCAATTAATTCTTGAGCCAGTGGGTATTTGGTGGCTATGGTCAGGTGTCCATTTTTGGTGAAGTACTGGAAAAATGAAGATTATTAACTGGATCATGTTGTATCTGGCATGCACGTGTGCACACACACACACGTATACTCTATATACACTATTGTAAAATACATAGTAATACTTAGGATCTGGCCACACAACCTACCGCTCCACCATAGTGCATCATTGAAGAGTAATCATAAGGCACAGAATAATTTGAAACCTCATTATCTGAGGCTTTATCGAAATTGTGCTCCCTTCCAGAAATGATGTTATCCGTGTTTACGACAACATAAGAGTCACGGTCATTTCGTGACTGTTCATGAAAAAAGCCCATTGCATGACCTATCTCATGAGCAACTGTGCCGAGCTGAAAGGAAGAAGAGAAGGGTCTTGTGCTACTATAGATGTCATACGATAGGAGGAATCTTTTCATACAAAATGTGAGGAACAATGACTATTGATATTAACTTTAGCTCTATTGTGCTATTACCAAAAGAACTAAAAGTAATGAGATGCTTTCATGATTATGCTAAAATTATCCACTGTTCTGCGCAACTAATAACCATGCTAAAATTATCCAACTGTTCTGCGCATCTAATAACCATGCTAAAATTATCCAACTGTTCTGTGCAACTAATAAAACTGAAGAAAAAGAATTTTAAAAGATAAATACCCCGGTACACCCAGAACCTATGGAGATGTCTTGGCCAGCCCAGGTCCACATTCGACCAATGTAGGACCAACATCCTGACCCAAGGATGAATCGCAAGTGGGGCTGACTTTGGTCATTGGCTTGGTCGAATTTGATGCAGGTTCTTTCCTCCCAATGAGCAATGCCAGCCAAAACAGCTGTGCGGTCAACATTGGCTGCAGTGGAGAACGATTTCAGTAACTCAAATCACACTTGGGGGGAATTGTTTTAAGGAAGCATCATTGGCTCACTTTACTGCAAGAAATTTTATTTGAAGAATCTGTTTCAATAAATTTTTTTTTTTCAGAGACTGAGGCTGTAAATGTGGAGAACTTGTGTTTCAAGAAAGGCTTAAAGGCTTAAAAACTTGCTTTCAGGGTGTAACACATCATTTGGAGTATCTGTCTTTTGGGAAATTATCGTCACTAATGCTGCCATGTCTCAAAAAGAGAGGGTATTTGCATTTACAGTCCTCTTACTTCATTTACATATATGAAAATGGAGAAACAGCAACTGGAGAGCAACATGCTGTTAACTGGTCAATCCATCACATATTTTCATGTGAATTATAATTAATCAGATTTTTTCTATTCATTGCAATGTTATTACAAACTTTGTTCAAACAAGAAGGATATGAATCCTTTATTTTCTGAGAGGAATGAGTGCTTACATCATTAACTGAAATCAATTACTGTACTGTTTCTCAGTGCATAAACTGATATGGTTGGTCAATAAAGTAATGGTAAGGAATGAACTAAAGTCTATTACTGGGTGAGTTAGTATTTCTGAGTGAACAAATTAATTTTACTGAGTGGACTGACTTACTGTAAAAGGTGCATGAATTAATAATTGTAAGACCATGATCTAGTTTGATGAAGACTATGGGATGGGAGGCTGGAGATAAAAAAAAAAAAAAAAAAAAAAAAAAATTCCAAGTCGACAAATCTGAATATTTAGTGGTTTTATTAAACCTGTTTAAAACTGTTTCTCCTACCATGTGTTTAATGCCCTAATAAGATAAAAAGGAGTTGCCAATTCTTAGTCCTGGCATGAAATGGATAAAATATCTAAAATAAAAAAAAAAAAGTCTGGATTGCCGGGCTTATTAGTATGTGTAAGACTAGGCGTCGGGCATAAAATGTCACCTTACTGTTATTCTAGGCTAAACTGCACTAAATTTCAAAGAATCACATTTCCCATTTAATTATGATTATGTGATGAACATGTGGACCTCCAGCAGTACTTACAGTCACCAAAAACGTAAGGAACATGGACGAATCCATCTGTGCCAACTGGCCAGCGGTAGTTTTGGGACAAGATGATTGCCTTCCTCTGGATCAAGTCTGCCCTCTGCTCAGGAGTCAATCTTATGTCGCTCTGGTAAAGTTCTTCTCCATCGACGTGGGTTGGATTCAGCTCTTCGAAACTCCTTTTCCTCTGGGAACAGAATGTTTAAATCATGATTTTTTCCTTTTGCTTACAATCTTTTATGTTTGTGAAGTGAACAGTATAGAATATAGAATTTAAGCCAAAGGCAAAGCACTGGGACCTGTGAGGTCATTAAGCTATTTAAGGGAAATTGAGAGTAGAAAGGTTTGATAGGTGCAACAGGAGGAAAACCTTGCAGTTGCACTATGGAACAACTGTTAGGACAGGGTGGAAAGTAAGCTGGAAGAAAGAGAACATGAACAGAGGTACAGTAAAAGGAATGAAAGGGGTTGCAGCTAGGGGCCGAAGGGAAGCTGCAAAGAACCTTAAGTACTACCTACAGTGCACTGATGGAACTGCCTCCTTATGGAGTTGTGAAGTGAAAAGATTACGTAAAAGCAAGAAAACTGTTAATGAACTTGGATTCTGTGGTGTGGACAAATCCGTCTCTTTTTACAAGAGAATAATACTGTAGTTGACGTTTGACTTAGAAAAGAATATCTGGATCTAGTAGGTCAGCAAAGTCTTTTCTGAATATATTCTTTACCAACAAAATGCCTAAGCTGAACGGGCTAAGGCTGTGATAAATATTCAAGATGATGAAACCTCTTTCTCTCTCTCTCACACACACACACACACACATTCTGGTGTAGGCAGATATCTCAC
This sequence comes from Macrobrachium rosenbergii, assembly GCF_040412425.1. Classification (NCBI taxonomy): domain Eukaryota; kingdom Metazoa; phylum Arthropoda; class Malacostraca; order Decapoda; family Palaemonidae; genus Macrobrachium; species Macrobrachium rosenbergii. The sequence goes on from NC_089790.1 coordinate 19,731,391, forward strand.
ATGCCGAGAAAACAGCTTCAATCATGCATTTCTACACCTTATCTTGATACAAGGTGGGTATATCATTTAATATGATCAAAAGATATGCATAAAGTATAAATTAACGAAACCAAGGCTACAAGGACCATTTATTAGGCTTTAGAAAATTGCTACACATTCATTCTGTGATAATATAACTGCTAATCCTGTGCCTTTTAACCCGGATTTCGGCAATTTAGGATACCAAATAGCTCTTGATGGATACTTTTTACTGTGTTAGAAGTGAAAGACATGAAAAGGTTAAGTTTCAGTAACTTGTAGTTTAATCATGTGGATATTCAAAACATTGAAATACACTAAAAACATGAAGAACAATTTCAAAATTAAATGAAGCGCATAAACTGTCAAAACCAAAACACAGCACTCAGGGGATGAGCATCAAGGGTTCTCTTCGCAAAACATGCACCAGTCACTCAAACCGTATCATTCTTTACGAGCATCCGTTCACATATTATATTGGGCTTACTTTGAAATACTAAATCAGTGAAGTTGGTAAAATAGTGATAGAAAATTCCTTCAAAATAAACAGCATTATTGATAGATACATTGGTAAAGGCAGGCATTTCGCAAAGTCCATGAAGCAATTTGTAGTGATGGAATAAATGAAGAAAAAATCTCCTTAGCTCAAGAAACGACGATAATATTAAGGGTACGAAGTTCCGGCTATTTGTTTTGAAAGTTTAATTGCCTCAAACATCGGTAAGTTACGCCTAACTTTATACATTTGGCCACTCATTTCCAAAGTAGCAAACTATTTCAGTATAGTTCGTTACTCAGGGTAAGCATTAGTTGGCAAGATATAAAGACTTCGAATCGACAAACCTAACTTAACCGTGCTTCGATAAAAACTGCTATTCACGAACCGCCATGACCCCATGCAGTGTGTCGCCACTTCACCAAGGATTAACGTACTCTATTAATCCTGACTTCACCCCACGAAGTTGAATTCCACGCGAGAAACGGCTTAATCACATATATTTCATTTATTCATCCAATTATCCATAATTTTGTGCATTAAAAAATGTTCTGATTGATGTGTTTGGTATGGATCGACTGAAATTGTAGAAAAAAAGATAATTTGTTACAATTTTAATCACTACAGTAATACAGTAATTACTGTGCTAAGTCTGGTACTGTAAAACGCACACACGCTATAAATCTACGTGTCTGTGTGTGTAGCGACCTGACCATGCGATCACAAACATTAACATTTTTCTTACCTTATCTAAGATGATTGGTTTCGGAGTTTCCGCTTCATTTTCATCCTGTAAAAGAAATTTAAAATAAAAGTTTATCAACCAGTTTTCCCTATTAACACGCAAGGCATACACACAAATTCATACGAGATTGGAACGGCATATTATAAAGCTAGATTGTTGTTCAAGATCATTCCTTAATCTAGTCACAATTAGAACATAACTTTTATAAGAGCGAACAGATTTCATTATACCACAATTTTAAATCTATATTGAATACATCTTATAGACTACATGCTTTTAAATGTCAAGTCCCCTTTTTTTCTTAATTAAATTTAATATCGATCTGGTGGGCAGAATGGATGGACGGCCAGACGATTAAATCAAGATGAATATGCAAATCAAATACTTCAGCATGTTTAAAAAAACGACAAAGCCTTTAAATAAATTTAATGCAACTATGAGATTAAGATCGTGAAACTTACGTCTATCAGGGTGATGGGAATCGGCGTCTCAAAATCAGTAGTCCCTGTCTGTGAGAGAAAGAAAATATTGCGCGCTGATTATACACCATTATATTTCTCTCTCTCTCTCTCTCTCTCTCTCTCTCTCTCTCTCTCTCTCTCTCTCTCTCTCTCTCTCCAGGGAAAACCAAAACAGCAATCCTTTCAGTGCCTTTCTCCATGGCTTCTTAGCGGTCACCTTCGCGATCCAGTACACATTGTTGGAAAATAAGTACCTAACATAAATGTTCATTCAAAACCTTTACATTATTAATATTATAGTATATATTTTAGCCAGCGTCACTTTCAATAAGTATAATAAATATCAATATTTATTGTTGTTATATTCCTGTAAACATTTTGCATATCGATATAAAGCGCTGCATTAGGACTCTAGGGAGACCACCTCTGTTTGGACGACAACACCCCGCTCCCCTCCCCCCCCAGGCCCCAACACACACACACACACACACACTTCACCACAATGACGCCCATCTGTGATCCATAACGGAAGGACTCGCATTAAATGAAGATCGTTATTTATTAAGCAAAAACATCGCTTTATTGTGCCCCGAAATTATTCTTAGTGCTGCTGGGCTGGGACTGGAATATAATATGTACTCATAAGCCAAAGGCCAAGCGCTGGGACCTATGTATTTGTGAGAAAGGTGCGAAATAATGAGCAGGAAGACAAGTACTGCTGGCTTATTGATGTTGTTGTTTCAGATTTAGCTCCCCTTGTGCCAGCACGGGCTCTTGCTCCTAGAGCAGCACGTAACTTTATGTTGACAAGTCTGTGAGATGGGTAGGTTAGATGAAAACTTTATCATGATGCATGAAAGTGATTTTGGGGAGGGGGTTTATTGATGAAACGACCCGCTGATAAAGCGGCGTGCGGAGTGCGGACGTACGTCTGGCCGTCTGCGTATAACGCAGAGACCGCGGGTACAAAAATTTACAGGTGACCTGAGGTCAAACTATTTCTCTACACAAATGGAGGTCCCGTAAAAGGAATGAAAGAAGGGGTTGCATCTAGGGGCCGAGGGAACGCTGCAAAGAACCTTAGGTAATGCTTACTGTGCACCGCGTGAGGTGCACTGACGGCACTAACCCCCTACGGGAAATAAGCGGGCAATAAGTTGCCTCGTTCACTGAAAAGGCTAATAATAGAACGACAGATCTATTCCCTGTCTACAGAGGAAAAAACTGAGTGAGGCCAACCCCGAAAGATGTAGGGGAAACCAAAACCGGGCAAGGTAAATTTACAGTTTAGAAGTGTTACTGCTTTCCAGTGAGAGGAAGAGAGAGAGAGAGAACAAAGCGACCCAGTCCACAGCTCTACCGACTCGCCCAACGAAGAGCTTAATGTGAGAGGAAGAGACCCAAGAGCAGTTTACTAAAAACAGAAAAAATTACAACTGATTAACAAATGGAGACCAAACACATACGAACAAAAACTTTCAAATACTTCTGAAAGGTCAAGAGCAAGTAGTATGCCGTGATATTACAAGGTAACGAAAGTCTTTATTTGGTGGTTAATAACTGCAAACTTACGGTGGGTGACGACGACACTATCGAAGTCAATGCTACCAACAGGATTAAAGCCAATACGAGAATCCCGAGCTTCCCCGCCATCTTGTTCTCCTTGCAGAACAGGAAACCCAACTGCTGAATCTCTCGAGTAGCTTCTGTTTTTATTATGGGACAAAACTCAACCGAGGCCTCAGGGTGTCACCTCACGATCTAAGCATTTGAGGTGAACGACTCCATTTTTGAGATCAGCCTAACACATGTTTCTCCATTCACCTTTTACCTTGGGGCTTTAAAAGGGAATTGAAAGGGTAATAACTTACTGATTTATTCAAGCGAGCGTAATGACAAAATTCATCACCTTAAAGTCTTTCATAAGAGTACTAATTAGTGCCCTGTGGTCATAGCATTAGCCGTGCCCTTCAAAAAGGTGTCCCGTCGCCCACAAACTCAAAGCATCGTTTGTGAAAAGATTAACTTATTAGAATTAGAATTTCATATCCACGAGAGGCAGTAGCACATGTGCCTGGGGACCGGTGCAGAAGTGTAAAAAATGCTACGTGTGAAACTGACCTCTCGCGTTAGTTACACTTTTTTTATAATACTAATCTGAATACGCCAAATTGTTGAGAAAAAGTCTCTCTCTCAACATGGCTGTCTTAAATATTTATATAGATAAAGCCCTATATCCTTCGCCAACCTTCTAGTTAATCATCTAAAAACACTTTTTAGCCAAGCCTCATCAAATTTTACTCTTTTTGCATCAAGTTTATTATTAACCTTTTTCAAATATCTTATTCTGAAAAATAAGGATATTTTTTGCCAAGAAATTTGTTACTTCAGTCACAAAGTTTGTATTACACATTTCATTTCATTCGCTCGATTTTGAGCATTTTCCTCCCTCTCAAATTTCTCCATTATTTTCTTTAATTTTAAAACTATCAGATTGTTTCTGATCAGTACGATTGAACATGGAGCAAGAGTAAACCTCAATATCTGCTTGTCGGTAAATGACTCTTTAAAAACGCCTCACCTTGGTCGGACCGATTCAAAAATAGTTCCATGCACTGAGAATGCACAGGCCTAAAAATGTTTCCACTTGCCCGTGATAGGCTATACGTAAGCATTACGACTTGCAGTTTTCGGGAAATGTTTATAAAGTGAATAAGACCCTTTATTGTAAATCGCTCATTAACAGGTCTCATCTCATTAAAGGATATGGAGCCGTTTGCCTCTCCTATTTCAATCAATGTCAAACATTCGATCTCATCAACGACAAAACAAGGTTAGGATGTCCGCTCACAAATAATTTTTTATTGCTCGATCATTTAAGGTACCTTTAGCTGGCAAAGTGAATCATTTGATCACTTTACGTCTCGTAAATCATCGTAAAATGTTGGTCCTAAAGTTCGCAAAGAAATAGCAAGTTAAATACCTTAATAGTAAAGGACCACTTAAGCTGTGACGTTAGCAACCGCTGGCCTACCACCATACCTATGGACTTTAAATTATAACGTTTAACGTTTACTATAGCAAGTAGCACATGTGCCAAGCCCACGTGTCTACTTTATACCTTCATCAGCATTTGAAAAAGGGCGAAAAGGCTTTTCAAATCAGAAGTAAATAGATAATATCAATGCCAGGTGTACTTGTTTTGAATTCAAACTGACATCAATGTAATTCTTGATTTAGTCAAGCTGATAAGTTCGACGCTCTTCAATGGAAGCTTTTTATGTTCCGGTACTAGTGAATATCTACTTTAAGTTCCTTTTTTTTAAATGCTGACTTAAAATTCTTCCATATGAATACCGGGTCATTTGCATTTCTAACTGAAATTAATGAGTAATATTTATGCCAAGGTCTAGAGAGTATACTCTCCAGACCTTGATTTATGCTGCGTACGAGGAAAATCAACGACAAAAAATACATTACATATACATATGGCCAGGGTTGGAGTAATTACACTTGAAGAAATAACTTCTATTACAATCTTTCAAAAAATGTAAATTATAATGACAATTTTAATTCGATTTGGAAATAGCAATTACATTACAATTACAATTACTTAACAGCAAATTCCATTACAATTACAGTTACAATTACAAGGGATTTGGGTGCACGAGTAAACGCTAAATTGGCACAGGAAACAGTGTATTGAGGCGAGAAAATAAGAGCTAATTAATTTCCAGAAGTGTACGTGATATAAGAGCAGAGGTCATATTAAAACAGTATTTATTAGCACCAGCAAATTTAAGTCTTATATAAGCAAATTATAGCAACCCATCACTCCTAATGGAGTCCGACCCTTATCACTTCAATAATTACAAATTACATCCTGTAATTAATTAAATTACAATTACTATAATTTCATTTTTAATTACAATTACACCAAATTCTGTAATTAATTACATTTCAATTAAATTACAATTACTCCAACCCTGGATGACATGGCTTTTATTTGTGTAGGAACAACTAAAAATTACTTCAAAAAAACTGTAAGAAATTACTAAACTCTCTAAGTCATGTGACTTGTAAGTCAACTAACAAGAACTTCACTGCAAAGAGTTATGAGAAGACCTAGCATTTTTTAATGCTTTATAATGTGCAGCAGATATAGTAATGTCATCAGGCCCATAACAAATTAGCTTTGGGTTTTTTATTTTTTCTATCAGCTGACCAATACACCTTGTCAGATGTCACTGCCATGTTAAAAAGTGGAGGAGCATTTTTTCTAGCTTGGGACACCATTACAATACTTCTCGAACAGTCTTTGTGTTCGATATGGCTAGTGCTGGATCTGTACAAATATTTGATAACCTTAATCCAACCCAGCAAGTTTGCGAAAACTGTTTTGCACGTGCTATAGCAAATACGTTGACAATAAAAATGAGACCACCAAGTGTTACTTGGTCAAAACCATAACTTATGAGGTAAATAAAATGACCCCTAACCAGTCTGAGTTTGTGCATGCTCCTTATAAGACCAGCCTACTTATGAGGTAAGTGATCTTTAATGTGAAATAGGCTACAGTTCCAATAATTGATGTTACCAATTTCACAAGGAAAATTTGGATTTGAATGTCCTGAGGTTTTGGGAACTGACTGCACCTTAGGTTTTGGAACTGACCATTATTTAAGAAGGCAGAGATGTAAATGTGTAATTAGCTTTTCTGATAGTTTCTACGGTTCACATAATTTGACTTTCATTTCCACGGAAAATGGTTGGTTTAACTATAATACCTCTCAATGTCTCACAATGATGGGGGAAACACAGTGGAAAATTATAGGTTAATCTTAGGGTCAAGGCAGATTAAAGGGAGACACACACGACACAAATAACCAAGACGTGAGTGCTTATGTTTAAAATTCTTAGCATCATGAGTCAAGTTATGGGAGTCAAAGGTGGGGGGTGGGGGGGTTGCAAAGCTCTCCCAGTCAGATAAGAGAATATTAGGTTAAGATGCAGTACTTTGCCCAAGCCAAGCTGTCTCCAGCACCTTATGTTAAGTTAGTTTAAGGAAAAAAGATAGGTTAGGATGTATCATGGCACTTTGCTCCTAATTTATAGCATTCTGGGTCAGATTAGGTTTAGGGGGATCCAGGGTGTGCAAAGCCCCCACCCAGGTGCAGAACCCCCCTAAGTTAGGTAAGGTTAAGGAATGTTAGATAAGGATGGATCCTTGTACTTTCAAACTTTTACATGATTAAGCCTATTACTTTAAAATGCATAGGGTATGTAATTTTCTTTGACGCAATGTGTTGCGATTTTTGAGGTCCCCAATAATTCTTGGCTAAATGCTATGCGGGATAGTTTTTAAGGTAACACTGAATACTGGAAACATATCAGCAGGCCTAGGACTAAATTTTGGGGGGGTGAAATTACCAACACCGGTGGAACTATAGTACAGCTCTGCATGAAGTATTACCTTGGAAATTGAGTTTTTATATAGTATTTTGGTTGCTTATTAAGAATTTACAGTTATTTTTTGTGGTCGGCTGTAATTAACCTCAGAAATGATAGTTATTGTATGCTGGCCATCCTGAAATGCTGTCACACATGCCCAGCATCCTAGGGGAACTTTGGTAAAACGTGGAGTTTCCTTCACCAGGGGATCCAGCTAAGTAACACGGCCTGCTAGGTTAGGTTAGGTTGGGGTACGTTAGTTTAGTACAGTTCCTTTTATAATAGGTTTCCTTAACCAATCCCTTCTTGAACATATGGCTCCCTAATGACTTGCACATGTACGGAACAATTCCATGACAACAACATGACAGTCCGGTCTTTCCCCCAACAATTTCCCCGAACCAAACAGGCATTCCCAAAAGGATCCCCAACCATGTTGGATAGAGATATGAAGGTAATAATAATTGACCGACAACAAACACCACCACCTCCTTCATCAGCAGCACTAAAAGTATAGGAAAAATCAATTTCCAAAGTAATACTCGATGCAGAGCTCTTGCTTAGTTCTGTCCCCAATAGGCCTAACAAACATTCTCAAGCCTATTTCATTGTTTTTTAAAAGGTATTTCTAAGTATTAGGCTAGCTCCGCACGGAATGGTTTAGCGAATACGAGAGACATTAGGGAACCATATATTAATGAAGGGATTGGGTAAGCAAATCTATTTTAAAAGGAACCATACTAATCTAACGTACCCTACCTAACCTAACTTAGTAGGCAGTGTTACTTGGCCGGGGGGCAGAGTGCCCGGTGAAGGAAACTTCATTGTTTACCAAAAGTTACCCTGTAACACTGCGCATGCGCAATAGCAAAAATATAACCAGTTCTGAGGTTAATTACAGTCGAGCGACAAAATATAATGGTAAATTCTTGATAAGCAACCAAAATGGCCTACTGTAGAAACCTTCAATTTCCAGGGCGCTGAGTTAATACTTAGTTCTACCTGAAAATCAAATGTCATAAAATAATTAAAACTAACTAATACACACGAGGATAACTTGATGGACATACACAAAAAAAGGGATCTTTTAATAACAGAAATACCATTTTTGCCATAATTAAATATGCCTATCCCGATCGCAGGACAATCTGAGAACAAAAAATACACTAAAATTATTTTTCCATGCCATCTCCAGCATTTTATTTACAAATGAAATAACTGGCGTCACATGCTAATCACTACATAAATTATTATTAACCACTAACCTTGAAAAGACCTAATGCTAACGTTCACCTCGTAGAAGACGTTGGAGCACTGTAACATGGAAGGGAATCTGGAAACCGAGATTGGAAAGACGACCCAGAAGTTCCGACTCCCGAGTCCATAAACAATAATTTAAACATCACATAAAGGAATTCATGTTGATAATTCACCTTAATATGAAAATGATTGATACCACTGAAGCCTGTTTAAATAACTGTGTAAACAAGTGCACGAACTTTCGTATAAAATTACACACTTGCAAAACAAAACAGAAATCGGAATGCGCAGTAATCACCTCAATTTCAGGGAAGTTAGACAAATTCCGAGAATACCTTGATAGGCAAATTCTGCTAGGAATGGCATCTGCCACACCATTTATACCAGTAACAAAAGGTGCGGTTAACTTGGAAATATCTGAAATGTCAAAACGCCGTGATAAATATGGCACTTTTTTCATGGACCCAAATATGGCACACTATTTTTGCTCCTTTCTTATTTCGTTCACATTTTCTCATTTTTTCTCATTGTTGCAGAGGGAGAAAAATAGGAAAAGGCCCGATTCTTTTATTCTACTACTTTATATGATTTTCTTCAGTGTATTATACCTTTTACTGAGTTACTTTTTTCTATACTGTATTCAGATTATATTTCACTATTGTACATGGTTTTGAGCCCTTCGCTTGTTCCTTGCCTTCCATGTTTTATTTAATTATGTTATTCCATAAAGATCAGTTATCAGTATGCCTTTCTCTCATTTTTTGTGTTATCACTTTGTTTTAATTTATGTTCAGCCCTCCACAGGGATAATTCCCTCTCTGGCAGGCCCTTGTACGTTTTCAAAATAAGGTGCTTCTTATATTTTGTAATGGTCTCTCAGTGTTTTCTCGTCAGTATCGTAGCTCCTGCAGAATACTTCAGGCGGTATTTTGTTGCATAGTCTTGGTACGCAGTGTACAAATGCTCTCTCGCCTGGCTTACAATTTGTTCTAGGTTCAAATAGCCTATATGCTTCACTTGCATTTCTGATTACAATATTCATTTCGGGTCTAAAGAAGCTTAAGCAGTTCTCAAATATGTTGGTTCATCATATTTTAGTGCTTTAAAGACTGTAAGTAGTATTTTACATTCTATTCTAGCTTTTACTGGGAGCCAATGTAGCTCAATTAGTGCTGAGGTTATTATGTCACGGGAACGTAGTCCTTTTAATAACCTGGCGGCTCTATTTTGTACTCCTTGCAATTTTCTTGGTTGGTAGTTAGGGAGACCGTAGTATATAACGTTGCAGTAGCCAAGCCTCGAAAGTATTTGGTTGCAAATTGCTGTTTTCAGAGTATCTTCCTTTAGGTATTTTCTAATAAATGCAATGTTTCTAATATGACAGTTACAGGTTTTTGTAATATGAATATATGGTTCTTCATCGACAATTTATTATCAATAAATACTCCTAAGTTCCCCACTGCTGCTACAATATTTATTGTTGACGAACCAATAGTTATTCTTTTGAAGTGTTCATATTTTCGTAGTGCATTGTCAGATCCAAATAGCATACACTCACTTTTGTCTTCACTAAATTTCAATTTCTTCGCCGACATCCATTTTTTTATATCTTTCATTATCGCATCAATTTTACTAATGGTGTCTTCTACCGTTTCGACTGGAAAATAGAACTGGGTATCATCAGCATACAGTTTATACTTAACCTTGTGCTTATTTAGAATTTTAGATAATTCAATTGCGTAAATGCTAAATAGCAGTGGACCCAGAACGCTGCCTTGGGGCACTCCTTTTGTTAGGCTTTTCTTTTCTGATTTTGCATCTGATATAACCACTGTAACCTTCCTATTTTCTAAGTAGCTTTTGTACCATTTGTGTACGTCATCTTCGATGCCTACTGCTCTCACGTCTTCAAGCAGTAGATTGTGGTCAACTGTGTCAAATGCTGCACTTAGGTCAAGCATAACCAGGATACCACATTTTCCATCTGCTATAATTTCTATCATATCATTTATAATTGCACACAATGTAGTCTCTGTTGAGTGGTTTTTTCTGTATGCTGACTGATCATCAGGTATAACGTTGAGTTGTTTCAAGTGTTTCCATGTCTGTTTGTGAACTTTCGTTTTTATAAGTTTTGATAAGTACGATAGGTTCGATATTGGTCTATAGAAGCTTAGATTTTCTTTATCACCTTTTCCTTTATAGGCCGGCTTTATACAAGCAAGCTTTTCACTATTTGAGAAAGATGCCTGTGCTAGACTCAAGTTGACAATATCAAATATAGCTCCCGCAACTGATCAAAGTTTTTTGCCTCTTTTATATCACTTATAGGAAACAGGTCATTTTCACAATAGGTGTTTTTTACTTTTCTTACCATTGCAAAAGTCATTCATATTCAGTTCTTTAAACTTGCTGAATTTGCTATTTCTCATTGCGATCACCGGGAGATAAGGAGGGATCTCCTGATCTGAACTATAACAGATTCTTTCAATTTTCTCTTCAAAATAGTTCGCAAAGTTATCGGCCAGGTTTTTGTAGTCACTAGTTACGTCAGGTAGAACTTTTTTTTTCTTGAGCCCCAATATTCCGGCTAAATTGTCGTGGATTTTTGGGGGGATTTTTCTCTACACTAAACATTTTATTGTAATATATTTTCTTGCTTTGCATAACCAAGTAGTTGTAATGATTTCGACTGGAGTTGCTGGATGCGTATCTGTGTCGTGAGATCGAGACTCGGCAGTGCCCGTCCAATTATCACTTATAAATTCCCCTTCGGAGTTAATTCCCCATCGGGGATATTCCCGAGGCAGCGTGGATTTGATATTAAGCGACATTTATAGCTTCATGATTGTAAATAAATCACGGTGTGATAAAAAATGTCATATATATATATATATATATATATATATATATGCCATTATCATGTAGTTTCTCATTTCTTCCATTGCTACTTAGGCCTATCATTTTGATGCTTCTTATGAAATTAACTGAATATATAACGCCTATTTTTGTATTTCTTATTATCTAGGTTTCTAAAGAATTTAGTTAATGTTAAACGCCAGCAGTGAAGAAGACTACCATGCTCATCAGTGGAGAATGTCTCCTCCTCATCGCAAAAGATGACTCTTACAGAAATCATCGGCCACTGGATTATATCATAACGCAAACCCTAGCCTCTATTCTATGTTTCGCTGATATGAAGTGTTTATTGGCAGGAGTATGATGAAATAACATCTTGGTCTCATGTAGCCTGTTACGGATGGTTTGAGTAGCAACTTGAAGGGAAAGCGTAATGTTCTCTTTATGGCAACCAGAGAGAACCATAGAGAGGGCCGACTTCCTATGTGCAGCGTAATTTGGCCGCCATTTTGATTGTGTGTAACTGGAGCTTCAGTGACAGCAAGGTTTTGTGAACAAACATGCTCTGAGTGCACTGCAACCCACTGTGGGGCCAACCACGGCCACCTGAAGAGAAGGCCTGTTCGATGACTCAGAAATGGTGACCTACGTCATCAGGGTAGGGCTATTAATCACGGCCAGTCGGCCATCTCAAGCCTTAGTTTTCCACTGACCTCTTACGGGCTGCTCCAGGAGCAAGAGCCCGTGCCAGCACAAGGCTGGCTTAATCTTAAACAATTCCACTGACCTCGGTTAAGGTCACTGCGCAAATTTTTCCCTTGAAAGGGACTTTAATATCGGGCATTATCAGCATTGCTTAATACGACAAAATGCCAAACAAGTGTTGCGTGCCTCGTTGTAGAGGCAATTACAATAAACACAGTAAAGTTTGTGTTTTTTCCTTTCCTCAGGACGAAACCCTTAGAAGGAAGTGGGTACAGTACTAGCGGTGAAGAGAGAAGAAGGATACACACCAACAAGCAACAGCAGGGTAAGTGAGAGTGATCATTTGTTTACGTGCATAGATATACATATACTGTATATGTATGTGTAAATATATACAGTATATATATACAGTATATAGGCTATATATGTGTATATATTTACATATGTATGTATATATATACAAATATACAAGTCTCCTGCCTATAACTCAATGAGTAAAAAGTATAGCTTTTAGTTTTCAAATGAGATATAGACGTGTAACGTAAGGAACGTGTATTGAAATGGGGTTATTTGATTGCAGGTGTGCGAGTTGCATTTTCGTCCCGAAGATATTATATGGGAGGTTTCACATTTTGATGAAAAGGCTGCCAAAACCATAACTGCAAGACTTGCGAAACCTCGACTACGTTATGATGCTGCTCCGTCACTATTACCTAATTGTCCAGCTTACCTATCATCTGCCTCTAAAGTAAGAGACTCTCCAGAATGCAGGAGAGCAAGGCTGGAGGAAAAAGCTTTGCATGCTGCAATGGTAGATAGCATTGCAACTCACGATGTATATAAGGAGAGTAAAAATTTTTGTAATCTAAAGGATTTAACTGATAGCAAATTGAACTTCACTGACATTTCTTATTGGTCTATCATAAGAAAAGAGAAATATTTGCTCATTTGTAGGATTTTGGAGCCCCCATTAAGTCATATGCCTGTGTCTCTGTTCATATAATGATTGTTCAATCCGTGTATTTGTTCACGATGCTGAAATTAAGAAACTGGGAAACTATAAAATTCCTTCTTGGGTCGGTGACATAAATGAGCTAGAAATGATATTGAATAACCTTAGAAATACGGATGTACAACAGTTTTCGAAAAATCTAGCAGTACCATTCTTATTTTGCAACTAGTCATTTCTTTGTTGACAGCCCTACTTGATGAAGATTTTAAATATTTCTCGGCGCTTGAGTTTATATGTGAACAGCTACGTCTGATGACTCTTAAAAAACTACAATATTCGTCAGAAATCACAATTTTTTTATATCTTTTGTACAATTGCTCCCCTCCAGGTTACAGACTTCTGAAAGATAGTGGTTATGTAATCTTCCCAAGCTTCTCAATAGTCAGGAGATTTTTCATTTCTAAAGATTTCAGTCCTTCCCTTGAGCAGCATGATAAAAACTTCCTTGCATATATCAAACAAAAGTTTAAGTCCCTTTCAGATGACGGCAAAACAGTGAATCTATTGATAGATGAAATTCGTTTAAAAGCTTATTTCGATTACAAAGGTGGTAATATTGTAGGGTCAGCATTTGACAGCTGTGAAGCGGCAAACAGCGCATTCGTTTTCATGGTAAATAGTATTAAGTCATCGTTCAAAGATGTTGTTCACATCATTCCCACGAAATGCATGAAAGCAGAGACGTTGCACTCCATAATTAAGAAGGTTATAATGGGATTAGAAAAGATTGGATTCACTATACTTTGCGTTATAACAGACAATAATGCCATCAATGGGAAAGCAATGTCATATTTTGCCAACCCTCCAAAGTTATCCATAGTATATGAACATCCTTTCCAAAAAACCCGACCCCTCTTTTTTATGTTTGATTAAGTTCATTTGTTAAAATGCATCAAGAATAACTGGGTGGGCCAGAAAGATCAAGAAAAAACGATGCGATTTCCTAAATTTTCTTATAGTGGCAAGTACTTTGAAAACGAAGTTGAAATGAATTATGCTCCTCTAAATACTTTGCAAAAACTTCACTCTTTGGAAAGAAAGTCTCTTTTAAGTAATTCATACAAGTTGACGCAAAAGGCATTGTGGCCATCAAGTCTCGAAAGACAAAATGTGAATCTAGTATTAAAGGTTTTTAATGAGTATGTATTTGAAGCCCTGTTAACTTTTGGAATGAAAAACTCCCGGACATTTTCATCTGAAGTAGCAGATTACATTAAGGTAATTCACATATGGTGGACCATAATGAATGTAAAATCCAAGTTTCAAGGGAAACGGCTTAACAACCAATATTCAACACCTCTAACCAATGATGCTGGAGATATAAAATATAAATTTCTCAATAGTTTTTATCTATGGTTACAAGTTTGGGCTGACAACAAGGGAATTAAAGGTAATTTAACACGAGAGACATTTACAGCTTTGAAACATACAACTCATGCAATTATAGAACTTACAGATTACTGTATTTCTGAATTGAAAATGGATTACATTCTTACAGGTAAATTTCAAACAGATAATCTAGAAGAAAGGTTTAGTAAATACCGTCAGCTCTCAGGTGGAAATTATAATATATCAGTACGCCAAGCTTCTGAATCCGAGAAAAAACACAGAATGATGTCAATTCTTAAAAAATCTCTACCTATAAATGGCAAGCTTGTAAATTGAACAGAATTTGAGGAAATTAAGTGGGAGGAAATGAGTAACACTGAGCATGTTAATCTAGATGATTTTGATTTGAATATTGGCAAGAAAGATTTTGACGAATGTAAAGAAGTGATTCCAGTCAGTCACAGTGTATTTAGCTAGTTATTGTTGTTACTCTGTTGACAAGAAGATAAAATGTTCTTGCAAAGAACTTACGACCCATTCAAACGATGAAGAATTTCCCCATACTCACAGTTACATTAATGGTATCAGCAGAGGTTCCCTTTTACACCCAAGTGAAATTACAGTAAATGTTATCATGCATTGTCACGTAATTCTTAGTAAAATTACTAAAATGGAAATTTTCTTAAGAGCAAAGAATCAACGAAATATGGCATTGGCACTCATTATGAAAACTCTTACTGACAATGACGCCCGATTTCCAATTGATGTCTGTGATGCAGGTCATAACACGGAAAAAAATCGAAAAAATGCTTGTGTGGGCTTAAACAATTTTTGCGGAAAAGAAAATAATTCATTGGCTTGTGGTAAAACTGTAGGTAAAAAACGAAACCTGCAAACTTTAACTAATGATAAGAATTAATATTTCCCAACTGATGTTTATACCTTCATATTTAACTTATTGTTATTATTTGTTCATGTTTAATCTTATTGTTATTATAGTCTGTAAAAATACCACAATTATGTTTATTTTTTTTTCTTTTAGCTTTTTGTACTGAATAAAATTATATTTTAATATAGAAACCTGTATTATTTACCTATTCTGTTTACCTTAGATTTTGATAACTTCAAGATTTTAACTAAAATAAAGTAAATGTAGAAGAGAAAGACAGTGAGAGTAAGCCGAGATTCTCTCTACCTGATGGGAAGCAAACAGCGGTGATAAGCGCGGTCAAGGTCTCAGCCAGGTAGCGGCCATATCATAGACCCATCCTGCCTACGTCATAATTCAGTGAGAGGGCCTTCTACATAGGTGGCCGTGGGCCAACAGTTTGTCTTTATACTGGAACACAACAAACTGCCAATGTTTATTTATTTGACAGCTGTTAAGATATATGTGTGTATTAATAGAAATCACTTTAATTTCGTAAACAAAGTGCTTAATATCCCGGTCATATAAAGGTTCTACCAATACAAATTAAATGCTTAAAACACAATAAACACATTTTTTTCACATATTGTGTAATAAATAACGGGCCTAAGCGCTGCCAAGTTCTGTACCAAAGACACTTATGATTTCGCTCTCCTCTCCAGCAAATGTGAACAAAGATTAAGAAAAGATAGAAATTTTGTTGATGATTCTCATTAAAAAAAAAAACACAGCAATGCAAATTTATACTTTAAAAAGTTGGTACTACAAAAGGATGATCACTTTTAAGCAACTATACGAGAATTCTTACTAACTTTGCAAATTACATGAAAGCACAGAGGGAATAATGAGAAATTGAACTACCATTGTTGATACAAAAAAATTTGCGCGATTATCAGTAAAAAAGAAACATTAAAAGGACGAAATTAACTAAGTAATCTAATAAAGACTGAAAACTTGCAGCCAAACTGCTAACTATCATAACGTCTAGTTAGACCAATTGGTTAATATAATAATGATCCGAATGAGGAGAAGACACCGTACTGGTAAACAGAGAGAGAGAGAGAGAGAGAGAGAGAGAGAGAGAGAGAGAGAGAGAGAGAGAGAGAGAGAGAGTAAACTTATTTAAATATAAAGCAAAACACGACTTGAATCAGCAATTATCAAGACGATGGAAAGGTACTTGAGATGGTGAATTAAATACAGGGTAGGGAAAACAGCTGCTTTCCGATCGGCGAAGTTAAGCTGCTTTGGGTGTGGTCAGTAGCTGGATGGGTGACCGCCACTGAATTCCTGTTCTATGCTCTCTCCCGATTTTTAAAATGGGTTCTTTTGTTTCATTATGAGAACCTAGTGCATATATGCATGTATATACACAAATAATTTCTAAAATAAAGAATTAAAGAAAAAAACGACGTGCGTGGTGAGAATCGACCTTCACCTGCACTGAAGTCGGCCTTCATGAGCAGGATTCGAGTCCATGACAGACGTCAGTTTTTTTATTCTTCATTTTATAAACTGTTTACGTGTATATTTACATACATATATATAATAGATTCTGATAATGAAACAAAAGAACCCTTTTAAAAACCGAGAGAGAGCAGAAGACAAGGATTCGGTGGCGGTCACCCATGCAGTTACTGACCATACCCAAAGCAGCTTAACTTCGCTGATCGCAAAACAGCAGTCGCGTCATCTTAAAACGCCATTTGTGTTGCAAATTCTATCAAATAATATATTCATATTACATAACTTTGGTGTGCGGCTGTGCATAAATTCCGACCGTATATGGGTACGCCATATATGATCAGTATTTCTTTGCTTTGGGGCCCAACGGGTAGAGAGATATGACCGCTCGGTTATGCCGCTCTACGAAGGAATGTCTTGGAACTCCTATTGTATCTAAAGATTAACCCTATTCCGGGTAACAAGGGCACCAACGCCAAATCTAATCGCCTCAAATTCAAATTATATTACTTCCCGTCAACATTTACCACTTCCAAAACACTTCTGCCACCAACACATCTCTTCTCTTAATAAAATCACGTATGAAATCCACCTCGTATTATATTAATTGCATTGAAAGCATTTCATCAACGATCACCATCTCAAGCACTTTGCCATCGCCTTGGCGATGCGCTTTTGTTTTTCTTTTCTTTCAATGACGAACAAAGATGGCTGCTTGTGATCGCTGTTGCGAGTCCTCTTTGCTTTTCATTTCGATCAATTTGCACGACATACTATATTACTTTCAATTTCAGTCTCACAGTGACCTCAATAAAAACAGCATGAATTATGTAGTTTCATAAAAACGTCTCTTTACATGCTGTAGATTTCTAAATTGTAGAGGGAGTCTGGTGGCCACCCTCGGTATCATGTTACACCAAGCTGTCAAAATGAAACAACGACGCTTCCGAGTAAATAGCCCATTTCTTACATTTTATTCTCGTATACCATATTAACTCTAAACAAACTTCTATTCCTCTAACTATAAGGTTTGACGAACCTTCTTAGGCTGCATTTAAGATGTACAAAAGATAGAAAACCATCGGGTATAATCCAAGCACATATAGTTGGAAGCCAGTTTAAAAGACACTATCTTCTCTGCCATTTTTCCCACATAATAGACTAGATTAGGCTAGAAATACTGTACCATTTCTAGAAAGAAAGTTCGTTTTCTAAATTGTAGAAGATATTGGCCTGTACATGAAAGCCTTTATGGAAGTTGTGGACTAGTTCACGTTGTGGACTCAATGAATAATTATTCGAAACCTTGGTTTGTAAGACTATTTGCTTTAATATTTTTGCTTAGTTTTGTTTTAATTCTAATGAATAGTTGATGATACAAGATTCATTTATACGATAATCAACGCTCAGCAGTTACATAAAATCTTGCGCGTTAAAATTCTGATTTAATCTTTTAGCTCAGTATTGGTCTTCGCGTAGCACTAAAATTTATACGTTTTATTCCCTAAAACAAATAACTACAATTAGTGTACAGTTTATGTCCACTGTCTAAATCATATTTCAGCTTTGCTCCTTTCTTTTTGTGGTCACTGTTTCATTTCAGCCTCCTCCTCCTTCTGTCCAATACATGCTGACTTCTCGAACCAAAGCAATTTATTTCTCTCCCGCTGCCGAAACCTTTACCTAAGGAATAAAACATAATATTCAGTAGCAAACAAAGAACAATAGCGACCTCAAAAATTTAATCAAGATTTTATGTAACTACTGAAAGATTATTATCATATACATGAATCTGGTATCATCAACTATTCATTAGAATTAAAACAAACCTAAACAAAAATATTAAAGCAAATGGTCCTACAAATTAAGGTTTCGAATAATTATTCATTAAGTCCACAATATGAACTAGTCTCAACTTCTATAAAGACTTGCATGTACAGGCCAATATCTTCTACAATTTAGTAAATCATCTTTCTTCCTTGAAATGGTACAGTATTTCTAGCCTAATCTAGTCTATATGTGGGAAAGTGGCAGATGAGATAGTGTCTTGTAAACTGGCTTGATGTTTGTTGCTTCTCAGACTAGCCTATACGTGCTTGGCTTAAACCCGATGGTTTTCCATCTTTTTTGCATCCTAAATGCAGCCTAATAAGGCTCATTAAAACTTATAATTGAAGGAACAGAGGTTTGTTTAGAGGTAATATGACATACGAGGATAAAATAAAAGACATGGGCTATTTACTCGGAAGCGTCGTTGTTTTATTTTGAGTGGGTGTAACATGATGCCGTGGGGCCACCAGACTCCCTCTACACTCTCCCAATTTAGAAATCTACAGCATGTAGAGACCTTTTATTAAACTACATAATTCATGCTATTTTTAGTGAGGCTACTGCGAGAATAAAATTGGAAATAATATAGTATGTCGTGCAAACTGATTGAAATGAAAAGCTAAGTGGACTCGCAGCAGCTGTCGCAAACAGCCATCTTTGTTTCCATTGGGCTTCGTCATTCAAGATGAAGAGGAAAAAAACAAAAGCGCATCGCCAAGGCACTGGCAAAGTGCTTGAAATGGTTATCGTTGATGAAACGATTTCTATACAATTAATATAATACAAGGTGGATTTCATGCGTGATTTTATATAGAGAAGAGATGTGTTGCTGGCAGAAGTGTTTTGGGAGTAGTAAATGTTGGCGGGAAGTAATATAATTGGAATTTGAAGCGATTTGATTTGGCGTTGGTACCCTTGTTACCCGGAATAGGGTTAATCTTTAAATACAGTAGAAGTTCCAAGACATATTCCTTCGTAGAGCGGCATAACCAAGTGGTCATATCTCTCTACCAGTGAAGGCTAAAAATAAAGAAATACTGGTGGTATAAGGCGTAGCCCTATACAACCGGAATTTTTTCACAGCCGCACACCAATGTTATGTAATGTGAATATATTATTTTATAGAATAACCTTCATTTTACGTCACAAATGGCGTTTTAAGATGACGCCACTGCTGTTTTGCGATCAGCGAAGTTAAGCTGTATTGGGTGTGGTCAGTAACTGCATGGGTGACCACCACTGAATCCTTGTCTTATGCTCTCTCTCGCTTTTAAAAAGGGTTCTTTTGTTTTATTACAAGGCTCTACTCTATATTTGCAAGTAAATATACACCTAAATTATCTATAATATAAAAAGTTAAAGAAGAAAAACTACGTCTGTGGTGGGAATCGAAGCCCTATCCTGCGCTGATATCGGCAAGTGGTGAAGGCGATTATGTCCTTATGGATGAATTCAGTTTGTAATTAAGGCGGAAACAGTGATGACTCTAGGATAGGAAAACACTGCTTAATATCCCGCTCATATAAAGGTTCTACCAATATAAATGAAATGCATAAGATACAATTAACACTTTTTTTCACATATTATGTAATAAATAACATGCCTAAGCGCTGCCAAGTTCTGTAGCAAAGACACTTATGATTTCGCTCTCCTCTCCAACGAATGTAAAGAAATATGAAGAAAAGACAGAAATTTTGTTGATGATTCTCATTAAAACAAGCTGGTGCTACAAAAGGATTATCACTTTTAAGCAACTATACGAGAATACTTGCTAACTTTGCAAATTACATGGAAGAACAGAGGAAATCATGAGAAATTCAACTATCATTGTTGATACCAAAAATATCTGCACGATTATAAGAAAAAATGAAACATTAAAAGCAGGAAATAAGCTTTGCAATCTGAAAAAAAACATGCAGCCAAACTGCCATACTCATCATAACGTCTAGATACACCAGTTTGTTGATATAATAATGATCCGAATGAGAGGAGAAAGCACCATACTGATAAACACACGCATATATATATATATATATATATATATATATATATATATATATATATATATATATATATATATATATATATATATATATATATATATATATATATATATATGTGTGTGTGTATGTGTGTATGTATGTATGTATGTATGTATACAGTATAGAGTAAACTCATTGAAATATAAAGCAAAACACGACTTGAAGCAGCAACCACGAGCCATCTTTGTTTCCATTGGATATCGTCATTCAAGACAAAGAGAAGCGAAACAAAAACGCATTGCCAAGATGATGGAAAGCTGCTTGGGATGGTGATTGTTGTTGCACAGCTTTCTATGCAATTAATATAATACAAGGTGGGGAAAACAGCCGGTTTCCGATCAGCGAAGTTACGCTGCTTTGGGTGTGGTTAGTAGCTGGATGGTGACCGCCACTGAATCCTTGCTTTATGCTCTCTCCCGATTTTTAAACTGGGTCCTTTTGTTTCATTATGAGAACCTATTGCATATAGGCCTATGTATGTAGCCTATATATGTCACGTCTTCTTTTTTATTTGAATTAGTTTGATATTTCCTTTATAGTTGCTTTATCGTTTCTAGCTTTGTTTGTAGTTAGTTGTTAGAGTCCCAGGAGGCTTTAGGAAGACACAGTGCTGTTTTTCTTACTTCATTAATACACTAATAAAATAACACTGTATATATACAAGTTAAATATATATGCAAGTTAAGTAGTAAGACTAAGAATCTAAGTATGAGCCTTTCTTCTTAAATCCAACTGGTGAGGCTTTCAACCTCACTCCATTAAGGCTCTTGGATCTTCTCTCTTCTCCATCTGCTCCTCTTAAAGCTTGCCTTTTTGAAGATTCTTCAAAGCAATTGTCCATCCCACCAGTAGGCAAACCACTGCTTCTGTTACGCCTTATAGCCGACCTTACTGGTTGGAGATTATCTAAAGATGTCCTTTTGGGTGTGATTTATTGACTTAATTCCCTCCTTCGTGGGTGGGACTAATGACGTCACTGGAAGTCTTCAGGTTCCAGCAAAAGTTGAAAGGTCAGGACACAGGTGAAACGGGTAGGCAGTTTTCAATGGTTTCGCTTAGATTATTCTGGCCCCCGTGTTTTGGCTTCATACTCGCGACAATTCCTGTTTCTCTCTCTCTCTCTCTCTCTCTCTCTCTCTCTCTCTCTCTCTCTCTCTCTCTCTCTCTCTCTCTCTCTCTCTCTCTCTCTCGTTTCTCTATTATTCTCTCTCTCTCTTTCTCTGTCTATCATTTGTCTATCAGTGGTTCTCTCTCTCAATTCTTTTTCTCTCTTTTATATTTACGCTATTCGTAACTAATATTCTCCTAGCTATCATTGCATAACTCGGTCACCTCCCAAACATTGTCTTCCATGCTTAATTAAACACAGTAAAATGGATACAATAGTAATAATTAAATTGGCAATAAAAACTGTTTCTCCAATTGTGGAGGAAAAGACATAAGTTCATTAAAATATTCTTAAAAAAATAATCATATTAAAATATTAAACATATCAAATTATAAGTATATTACTTCATAAGTATATTAAATGAACATTCAGAACAATAGACATATGAAACTATTATCATGTAACAAATAATGTTAACATCAAATGTCAATTATTGTCATTTCTGAGTTCTGTCAATATTGCTTGTATTTTTCTGATAAGATTTCTCACTATTACGATAAACAAAATAACAGTTATTACTATTACTACTAGATTTGCTAATGATAAAATTGGGGAGACAGTTTCTTTATAGTAGAAATATTCATCAACAAAGTTCAAATTTTCAATTTTCTTTAATTCTAACTGAGACAACTTAAATTCATCTATTCTATATGAGTAATTTTTATATGGCACGTTTGTTGAATTTATATGTTGTGAAAAGATGGGGTTCATAATATAATTGGTTTGCTATAACTAACTGACATGATGTTGTAAAAGATTTAACATTTTTAATTTTTATTTCTGTACTAATGTTGTGACATTTAATTTTAGCTAACACAGTATTTAGTGAAAATACATAAATTTCTTAATCAATTAGGCCTATCAGAGCTTCAAAAGGTTTATCATAGTTTGTGGTACATACATCCTTTTCTTGGTTTTGGTTTAACACAATCTCTTGAATACAGGGATAAGCATTAGTACTCTTATACATGTTATCAAAATTACACTCATTAAATTGTTTATCAGTGAAGAATGACAATAGTAGAGCATGTTCTTCTAATGCAAAATGCCTGATTGTTCTTTTTAATGATCATTTGGTTATTAATTATCATAGGAAATGGGTACATAGTGTGTAATGTCTTTGTGATCTTAGTATTGAAAGGTACAATTAAAATAATTATATCATAAAGCACTTTGGCACTTATTAAATTGTAGTACATGAAAACATCTTCCACAAGTGGCTGAAAGTGTTTTTCCATGATGCAAAACTTAATAATGTCTCCTAATTCTTTAGGAGTGATTGGTGTTGGGCTCAAAATACCTTTATAAGCAAGCAAAATGGCAGTGAATGTATTTTTATGTTCCTGTAATATCACTTCACTTTCTAGAGCAAACGTATTTAAAAACTGTATGTTTTCCAACTTATTCAGTTCCTCTGTTACATTCTGATTGACTTGATTTATAAAAATTTTCATCTTTTCTATTTGTCCTGCATTTTGATTGTGTGAGGTAATCACTTTGTTTTCTTTACATATAGGTTTCACTGCATACACTATATTTATGATATTTTCAGTCCAACACCAATATACACATATATATACACATATTTAACTCTGTCGGTTTCGTAATTATATAGCCTATTTTGTTTACAACATTATCTACAGCATTTTCATATCTTATGTTATCTATAACTTTGGTGGACCATGGATCTGTTTTTAATACTTTTATATGATTCCAGTGAACTATTTTTCCTTTAGATCACTTTCATTAATTACTCTATATTTGTTTAATTTTAACACTTCTACAACTCTATATGGTCCAGTGAACTTGGGAGAAACCTTGACATTTGGCCCTTCTTGTCAACACTCCATATTTCTACCTCCTATTTCTAATTCCTCACTCAGCATTAGAAAAATTAGCGTCTAATCTCACTGGCATTTCGTTGTCTGCTTGTAAAAAACTCTACCAGTATCAAGTCTTCTGTAAAACACTTCAGCGTCACAGACAACACCTATGGGATCTTTCCTAGATAGTGACCCCCGAACCTAGTACTAATATTTCTTGGAGGTCATTATCTTTATGACATTTACAGTCTTTTGTTTATGGTTTTACGGTCATCCCCAACGGGATTGTACTAAAAACGCCGCAAAATCTTGGGGGGTCACTATCTTAATCATTTTACTAATTGGTTATAATTTGTGCCAACCATTTTTTATTGAATAGCCTAAACATGGCAGCAGAGCGCCCAATCACACTTTCACGGTCACAAAACTGCAATTGACTCCTAGCTCCCTTCTGTAACCCGAGTCTTCTGTCACATTCTCCAGTTGACTCCCCGTGCCCTTTTGTAACCCGTCTTGTCACAGTCTCTAGTTGACTCCCAGTGCCCTTCTGTAACCCAAGTCTTCTGTCAGTCTCTAGTTGACTCCCAGTGCCCTTCTGTAACCCAAGTCTTCTGTCACAGTCTCTAGTTGACTCCCCGTGCCCTTCTGTAACCCAAGTTTTCCGTCACATTCTTCGTACCTTGAAAATTCACTCCAAAGCCTTGTTCAGTTCTACATTGGTTTCATCCTTTCTTGCATCAGTCAGCTCTGTCATCTTCAACTTGCTAGTTCGTATTTTTGTCCTGATTATCTTACAACAGGAATTATATTTGTGGCTTATGAGTTAATGAAGCACTTTCTGCCAAGAATAAGTTCTTTAGTGTTCAAACTAATATTTAAGTCGATTCCTTTCATCTGTGATCATTTAGACATTTTCTTGTAATGTGAAACCAAAAACTGTAATGAAAGTTTAACTAACAAAACTACTTTATACTGGCATGTTTTTTATATTTCCTCACATTTCCTGTTTTGGTCAGTATTTAATAACTGAAAATTTGGCGTGCGTAATTTTTCAGGAGGCCGCTGAAGTGATCCTCAGGACAAGACACAAGACTGGGGTTGATCTCGTTACGATTGTCGCATTCATTATTGCTGTGCTGACTTTCTTTGCTGAAAAACTCATCCACAGCTGTTACACTAAGTAAAATTCAAGCAAAACTTGATATAATGAAAACACTTAATTCCTTGAACAAATTTTCAGTACTGTATCACTCTTTTACATTTAACTAATTGGCGCAATTATTATGTATATGCATTATGCGTAATATGAACGTGTAATGAAAGGCATAACTAGCTGACAAGTTTGTTTTACTAACCTCAACATTTTCCATCACTTCAGAGAGCTGACCAACTGACTATATTATTTTCTATCATGTGAGCTTTCTACGTTTCCCAAGTAAGTGATACCATAATGTGTCTATTGCATCAAGAAGTTTTTCCCGCTTAATTTATGTTGCCTCTTGGTAGAAAGTAATGACCGTATGCTAACGTCAAATCAATACATGTAGGCTATTGCTGTACTATTTGTCGAAGATAAACATATCAGTAACTGTACATTTTTATGAATGCCGCATCGTGTGTATAAAACTGAGAAAAATGTATTATCCTGACGAGAATACTTAGGTTAACAGGTTAAAACATCAGGGTCGAGAATTTCTCCGATAAATCAAAAGAAGATGGTTATAAATTGTCCTGAAGTATTACCAGCCCACCATTTACTTTTCAGCTATTTCACGAATGCTGGTAGTTTCGAATCTATATATATAAAAATGGATGCATGTGTGTGTGTGTGTGTATATTCCCACATAACTGAAATGCACTGAGGAATTTCATTCAAACTTGGTATACATATGACTTACTATCTCGAAAAGGATACTGTAGGGGTAAGACATCACTAGCACCAAAGGGGGTGGGGGTGGGAAGGGCTTCCCTGAAACGGGGCTGGTTCTGTCCGTAGACTTAGTAACTAAATAACTCTATGGGTTTAGCACCCCTCGTTTCGGTATACACGTCTTACTATCTGGAAAAGAATACTGTGGGGGTAAGACATCACTGGCCACAAGGGGAGTTGGGGTGGGAAGAGGTGACATGTAAAAATAACCAAAAATGACAGATATTAGTGTCTAATCCATAGTTTTTGAAGT
Organism: Macrobrachium rosenbergii; assembly: GCF_040412425.1. NCBI lineage: Eukaryota > Metazoa > Arthropoda > Malacostraca > Decapoda > Palaemonidae > Macrobrachium > Macrobrachium rosenbergii. Next base: position 19,757,165 of record NC_089790.1, read on the forward strand.
TGCTGAGATGAATAGACATTCCCGATGCCCTTTAAGTCCAAGTTCAGCCCCAACAGGCAGGGTGGGGTGAGAAGGGGTGAAATATAAGATGTCAAAAATGTCAAAAAATGTCAAAATTGTTGGGCACTGTAATTGAAGCAACTATCTTGACAGTAAAGAGAGAGAGAGAGAGAGAGAGAGAGAGAGAGAGAGAGAGAGAGAGAGAGAGAGAGAGAGAGAGAGAGAGAGAGAGAGAGAGAGAGAGAGAGAGAGAGAGAGAGAGTTTATCGGTTGTCATTCAGTTTCCTGGGCAGCAGCGGGTTGGTCAGCTAGTGTTATCACGTATACCGAACAGGAATAAGCCATATACAATTCCTGAGTTTATCAAGCAGGAAACAAATTAACGCTGCTTGCAAAGCCCGGTTAGTGTTGTAGCCTATATTATCTTCTCTACGCTATCACACTTGATAGACAAATGCATACCTAGTAAATAATGGAATGCATACCTATCGTATTTGATTCATTCTATATTTGACTAAAATCAAATATAAGATGTCAAGACTGCTCCAGAATTATTAATCAACAAAAGCGGATGATTTCATCCCAAATTTGTGTTTTCTACAAAATCATTAATTATCTTATCTATGGTGTTATAACCTTGCATGAACAAAATAACTTACGCGACAGATAAGACCCGTATGGCGTCCTGAAACTGTCAGTATCTTATCTGAAGCGACAGTGGCCAGAGAATATACATGCTAAGGGTTTCAACCAAGATTCTGAGGCAACTTGTTTCAACTTCTTTTTTATCTTTATATTATACTGTTGTATTACAGTAAAAGATATTCATATATGTATATATATATATATATATATATATATATATATATATATATATATATATATATATATATATATATATATATATATATATATATATATATATATATATATATTTATATATATATATATATATATATATATATATATATATATATATATATATATATATATATATATATCTATATATATATATATATATATATATATATATATATATATATATATATATATATATATATATATCTATATATATATATATATATATATATATATATATATATATCTATATCTATATATATATATATATATATATATATATATATATATATATATATATATATATATTATATTTATTAGTTTTTATCAGTGCAAAGTTTTTTCATAACATAAAAATTCATTACTATACGCTATCAATATAATGTTTCTCCATAACCTATAAAAAATAGTATGTGCTACCTATAACAAATATTAGGCTATATGCTATCAGTGCGTAATTTTTTCATAACATAAATTACAAAAATAAATGCCCTAATGAGGTTAGGCCAGGACATGGTATTCTAGAAAAGGTTTGTTCCTATCGTTCTACACTCGCCCTAAAGTTTTCTTCATAACCTATAAAAATATTTGCTATCAATATAAATTTTCTACATAGCCTATAGCCTATACATTACCGCCGTACATGTTTTCCGTTCAGATATTGGAGAGGCTCAGATACTGGTGAGGCAAATAAACAAACAACTGCGAGGATAAAGTAAACAAATGCTGAACAACCACGCCTACACAAGTCACGAGTCAGACGACAACTCACTGCAGTAAAATCAGGCTTTGCGGTCTTATACAATTATTTTAATATTATGAAAAATAGTTATCACTAATTAGAATATCACTAATACAGGAAAACAAATCCCTTACTTAGATATGGGCGTTCTGGTGTTGTTGCTAATCCCATGGAGGCTTGACAATTCCCATTTGCTTCGTCCCTCTCTTGTAACAAACTTACCCAATCGTTCAAATTTCTCCCTCATAAGGGCGGTGCTTCCTTTGCTTATGGCAATGGAATTGCGTGAATGCACTACACGGTAAGAAAATCCGAAAAGGAAATACATCACAAAGCACTAACTAGGTTACCAGCTGCACCAGAACCACAGTTACCACACACACATCGGGACGGTTTTTTGGTAAAACTCGACTCTCTGTTTGGAACTGTTACGTACTTATATAATTTCATATTTCCCAAAATACGCAGTAAAAATATGTAAAGAAATATAAAATATTATATATATACGAGTTGTCATGGTACTTCTGTGATATGAATATGACGAATTCAAAATATCGAGATACATAGTTATATATTTACTTGATTATTTTGATATTTTTTCTTAGAGAACAAGCAAGCTCTTATCGTAGAAAATGGGTAGTTTTAATAGGTAACTGAAGTAAATTTCTCGCTTTTTACAGTATGCTACTATCCAGAATTGGCAAATCATACAGACATTGTACGACAGTTTGTCGCTCATACAGATACATATTTACTCTAATATTAATTTTTTTGAGAGAGAGCCAGTTTTCATCGTAGATAATGTGTATTTTAGTAGGAAAGTAAAGTATATTTCTCACTTCCACTTATAGTCATACAGAATGTTTGCGACAATTTTTCGCTCAATGCCGTAAATGCAGTGAACAAAAATGTAAAAAAAAATACACTTAAAAAATTTTTTTAGCAGTAACATTTCTAAATATATACAAGTCCAGAACTGTAAAAAACTAAAAGTCGATAATTCCTCGAAATTCGGCGATCAGCGCGCTCCTTAAAAACTACTGAGGCTAGAGGGCTGCAAACTGGTATTTTGATCATCCACTCTCCAGTCATCAAACATACCAAATTTCAGCCCCCTAGCCTCAGTAATTTCTATTTTATTTAAGTTTAAAGTTAGCCATAACCGTGCTACTGGCAACAATATAGGATAGGCCACCACTGGGCAGTAGTTAAAGTTTCATGGGCCACGGCCCATAC